>NC_062543.1:11146027-11176027 GCF_022655615.1 Tachysurus fulvidraco
AACAGCAGTGGATGACTGCAGACTCTGTGTGTGTGTGTGTGTGTGTGTGTGTGTTACTTTACTTGAGCTGAGGATAAATGACAAACATAAAATCAGCTTGTCCATGTATGTTATGCAATGGTGACTGTTGCTGCCTCTACACAAACACGCACACGAAACCCACCACCACCAGCGCAAATTCAACAATGTTCAGCAAACACCGACGGTAACAAACAGAAAAATGGATGAGTTGCAGCACTCGAGATACGAGATCTGCTTCTGTGACGGAAAGAAATGCTGAAATCTTACCACAGCTGGGATACAGGAAATATCCATGTGTACCAAAAGGTTTGTCTTTGCTCTTTAACCTACGCTAACCGCCACAAAGCTCGCTCACGAGTTCAGCTCCAGTCTTCATGAATCTGATTAACACTTGTGGTTAAATTTAATAGCAGGGCAATGAAATACAACTGTACATCACCATAAAACACAACAGCTTTCCTCATGCCTGTGAGGAACACAGCCAGATAGTACCAGGTATAAAGAATAGTTTTGGCCCTGAAATGGAGCCTTGAGGCACACCACAAGCAGCTACTTCAATAAATAACAGCAGGACGATGAGAGAAAACATCCCAGCGTCTTCATACTCCTTTATAATCTTAAGAAGAGCACGTATAATAATAATAATACGTTTCTGTTATCACATTATAAAGAATCTTTTACATATTTACACAAAAACATAGTTGATCCATAGGAAACCTAATATCATCCGACTGTTGAGCTTCCAGTGGCGGAAAACTTACCCTGAAACTGGAGACTCCTTCCATCACTGCTGAATGATTGTCTTTGTATATTTATGTTTTTATATGTCTATACATTTTCCTAAAAAAATCGATAAAAGCGCCAGAGCGACGAATCAGTCTATAATCAATATATTTTGACCAATCAGCAATCATTTCACTGGAGATTCCTTTTTACTTCATAATTCAATAGAAAATATGGTATAACACACACACACACGCACATTCAGAAGGAAATCTTAGAAAGCTGGCCACAGCAAAACTGTGTGTGTGTGTGTGTGTGTGTGTGTGTGTGTGTGTGTGTGTGTGTGTGTGTGTGTGTGTGTGTGTGAGAGAGAGAGATAAATGAGAGACAGTCAATTTGCTAGCGATTCAAGCTTCTTATCGTTCTGTCTTTTTTTTCCTTCTCCCTTTGTGTTAACACAGCACCACCTTTCACCTCACATCCCATAGCACATTCTATACACACACACACACACACACACACACACACACACACACACACACACACACACACACACACACACACAGATTTACACATCCCAGCAGCACAGTGACCAGCATAATCAATCTCTATTATGGCACCCAGATGAAGAGACACACACACACACACACACACACACACACACACACACACACACACACACACACACACACACCATACTGTCCTTGTGAGGACCTTCCCTGGACATAATTATGAATTCAGCTAGTTACTTCTACAGTACACCTAGATCTATAGACTTAATAAAGAATAAGAAACCTTTTTTCCTTTCTTTTTTGCAAAAAAAAGAAAGAAAGAAAGAAAGAAAGAAAGAAAGAAAGCTCCTTTCTTCAACGTATCACTTCAGCCTCTTGATATTTATTATTTCTTTGAGTCTGCTACCCAAATGTGTGCGCACACACACACACACACACACACACACACACACACACACACACACACACACACACACAATACCTTGTGGTGTGAAATGCTGAAATGTGCTATCTGATATCTCTGATTTGATTCAAAAGTCGGATTCACCAGACGGCAAACTTAGCTTTAGTCCCAACAAACCTGTATGTTAATATATGGAAGGGACAAAATTGGAAGGGACAAAATTGGAAGGGACAAAATTCATCTCTTTGAGCTCATATGTTACTATACTATAAGTTAGTGTTGAGTGAGCTGGCCCTTTAAGAGTCCTGGTTAGAAAAGGGAAGATTTGGCTGATATTCCAAGCACAAAAATCTATTTAGACACAGCGATGATACGCCAAAGGTTACGCATAGTTTGTGTATAGGTGAACTGAGGACAGCGTGTGTGCGCACACACAAACTTTTTACTATCTGGAATATTGAGAGGTCGCCCACAATACTGCTGAATCTGTGCTTCTCTGTCAATTGAATGTTATTGGAGATGCCATTGCAGTGAAGCACTTCAGCACAGAAAAGGCCAGGTTTTGTCAATTGGGAATTGTGTGAGTGAGCATGTGTGTGTATGTGTGTGCGTGTGTGTGTGTGTGTGTGTCTCCCAGTGTGTTTTAGAGAGAGGGGGAAAGGTGAAGAGGTAGAGAGGGGCTGCTATGCACCTTTTCTGATTTATAATCTTGGCATGCTGACACATCGCTCATCAGCGCTCCATCTCTTTTCCTTTGTTCCCCAGCTTGCCTTTTGCTTTTTTTTCCTTCTCTCCTTTCACGCTGTTCCGTTCGTTACACGTCCTCGCGCGATAACAATTATACAGTAGTGACATGATGTGATAATGTTCGCTCTTGCTGCTGGATCTCACTCTGGTTCTCTGTGTTAAATTTAGCATTTAAACAAAAATGACAGCGAGCAATATGCTATAAAGCCGTGCTTTGTGTTATTAGGCCCTTCCTCAGGCGTATACAAGACAGAGAGCTACATGCTAACGTTAATATCAGGCGAATAATTAGACCCCATCTGTGACTCCCCCCCCCCTCCTCTCATACATATTCACATATCTGAACCTTATTTCCCCCTCATACTCTCATACTCTCATTTATCAGCGTATCTGCCCTTTATTTCATGCGGGACATCCATAATCCTCTATTCAGTGCTTAAACACTAAAAAAAACGGACGCTGAGAAAAAGCAAGTCAGACACTCGCTCCGTCTCATTCTCTCTCTCTCACAGGCAACATCTTGGTGATCTATTGTTCATTCCGTCAAGAATTAGGAGGATAAAGTGATGACACACCGAAGCCAAACCCGTCTTAGAAAGATCCTACTGTCGGCTTGGTGCACGAGATATGGAGATAAATGACGGGATTTTATTGAGGCTTTAATTTTGCCCTGACAAAAATGTGACCCAGATATTGCAGAAACACACTGTGTTTCTCAATAAGAAGTGGAGAAGGTGAATCACAGATGGATTTATGGTAATGAGAATGTACTGTATTGAGTTTAAGTGAACCCGAGAGTGATAAAAACAAGATTAGAGTGGATTTAGGGATTTTAGATTTTTATTTATGGTTTTTTATTGTGGAACGGATCTTATGAGGATAAATAATGATGCCGCAGGGAGCCAAAGTCCCCATCCCCTGTCAATCACAGGGATCTATAAGCATCTATAGCCTTAAGTATGAGGAAGGGGGTATAATAGCACCTTAGCAATTGTGTTAAGTTGCTCTGCAACATACTGTAGGATAAGCAGCAGACTGGAAAAATGTAGTTGGCTGGTTTCACGTGTTTAGGAAGAAGTACGTGTTAGCCTTCACCTTCCATGGTCGGTACCTGATGTGTAATAAACAAGTGGGTGAGAACTGAATTAAGAATAATATGAAGGTGGTGGGGTTAAAATTTAGGGTGGTCATTGGTGAGATCTTATGATGTACTGCCTTGATCAACACTATTATGAAACTGTTTATAGCTTTTGTATTTTAGCTTCCCATCACATATCACCACCAGCCATCATACACATACCATTTATGTGTAATAAATTAGCCTGCCACCAATTAGCACAGAGTTCTCCCCGGGGCCAAATTCTGTGTGTCCAAGAGCAATGTGCATGTGTGTGTGTGTGTTTGTGTGTACCCCAACGACCCCATCTGTCAGGTTTGACAGGCCTGGCTTTGTCTACCAATCCCCCGATGGTGACTGACTGAAAAAAGGTCACATGACATATTGCAAAACAACATGATGGGCTCTGGGGTGTGATTTATGGCATAACATATTGTTCCCTTTAGAAGCCATACTACATTAGCAAGCATGTACACCTACAAACACACACACACGTGGTTGTACAAAGCCATTATTGCATGAGGCTTCCTATATAAAAATAGGACACAAAGGAAATATACAATGGTGGGAATTTATTTCATTTCCTTCTGCCTTTCGGTAGATCTGTTAATACAGATCTAAAAAAGGAGGAATGTTGATGCCACAACACCGGATTGTGTAATATTACTTATTCTGTAAGCAAACTTTGGATAAATTAACTTCTTTATGCTGAACGGAGGTAGGTCCAGAGTGTGCTGAGATCCTGATCCTAGGATCAAGTGGCTTTTTCACAACCATTACATCTCTCTAAAACAACACAACTTGATATGAGACTGTGCATACTCATGCACAAAGCATCCAGTGTTCTAATCAAATTTCACCCCGTTTTGTACACTTAATGTACTTGGTATTTGTAAAGTATTAGCATCAGTTATGATGGGTTCAGAGTTAAACAATCTATATTAAATCAGATTCAATTATCGTATTTGTACAATAAATGTATTCTGATTTGATGAGTAATCAGAAAACTCTACATCCCTTGTCCCGATCTTTTTTGAACCGTCGACGGCCATTGACAGAATGAATCAGCAGACACGCATTTCCAATCTTGTTTATTCAGGGATCAGGAGGTCTGGTTCTAATTATATCTTCAGGGTATGTAGCCTGAAGAGTTTCAATTTCATCACTACTACTGGGGTTCCCCAGGGTGCAGTTTTAGATCCATTCTTGTTCTTTTACACTACATTACTGTATATGGGCTCAGATCTCATGGCTTCTACCACTTCCAATGTCAATGGCTGACAAGTTTATTTCTCTTTATCCTCCATCTGGCCACCCTCCAGGTTCTCAGAAGATACTTCCGCTTTGTGCATTTTTTTCGGACAACTCTCTGCCAAATGCCTAAATACGAAAGTCTTTGGTGGGAGAGTGCTTTCAGGCAAATGAGATTGTTTTTAAATCCTCAAACTCAGCTGAGAAAGCTTTCTCAAGAACTCCAGCCAGGCAATGTACCAGCTGCAAACAAAAAAGGAATAAAACCTGAGGGAAGAGTAGATACATGGTAGAGAGGCAGCAAAAAGAAGGTAGGGTAGTGAACAAAAGTACATATCATGGAAAGGCTGTACCTGCAATAATTCATGCAAGTTTCATGCTAGAATATAACCCCTCTGTTGTATAACATGTCCCCAGTGAGAGTGCATCTTCAAGCAAATGTGAATTGAGAGTTAGTTTAGAAGAAGTCAAACATTCATTACGAAGTGTTTAATTTATTAATAGTGTTTCTTGATCAAGTGAAAACTTTGAATGCAGTATCCTGGATGTTTGTCTCAATCCACTCTGAGGTATCATGCTATTGTTAGGGATGAAAACTAACGCTCTGATTGACAAGGTGTACACATTTGGACATGTCTATTGAACTGGCATTGATTTGCTCTCTGTTGATTCCCTTGAAGCCACTTTAAAGTGCCTTAAATGTCTTCCAATGGAGGAGATCTTCGGCCACATTAGTAGCTGATTGACCCCCAATTACCATGGTGGTCCCTGGGGTTTTGAGGTTAACTCTGCAGTAGAAGAAATTAAGGCTAACATAACAAAACAAGTAGAAACGTTGACATGGGCCACAGACCACTTGAAGCACTTCTTGTTTGGGCAGAAAGTTCAAAGAAAGACTTCCACATTGGATGGAATCCTTCTCTGTTCAATTCAACTGCATGCAACTTAATCTTCACGTAGCTCTCAAGACAACAAAACTTGTAATATCCTACTGCAAGACAATGAAAATATAAACTTTCCCCGTCTAAAAAACTTAAAATGTCACTCGCTGCAACAGGCTCTAAATAGAGACTTGACCATTTAAGGCCTTTTTAGATGCAAAAGCCAAAGACTCGGTCAATAAATGTGGAACTCTCAAGAGACTGAAGGGAAAATCTCGGATCTTTCCAACTTGGCCTGACCAGTTAAGAAAACAGCAGCTCTGTCAGCACTGGAATGTTTGCTACTGCAAGGTAGTCGGATCATTCCTCTGTCACATAGGGGGGAAAAAACAGGCATACATGATGGTCTCTTCATTGGCAACCCATTTATTCCATTATGATCTTCGATGACACTAACCTTTCTTACATAGATTTCACAATAAATATTAAAGTTATGGCACAGCAGATGATGCTAGTTTTTAGGCTAGGTCTAAGATAGATTTTTGCATTGGGGAAGCCAATGAATGAAAGCTTTCACTTTGGGTCGAACCAGCTGGGATGAAGCAAATTTTCCGAAGTACCACTGGACTGAACTATGCTTTTTTTTTTTTTTTGCTTGCATATGTTGCTTCACTAAACCCGCTGTATCTTTGGCTCGAACTACCCTGTGATTGGTCAAAGCATTTTTAATTCTGTTCCACTATTGGGACAAATACACATTTCTTTTGCTCTAACTGTTTAAACCATCTATTTGGCTTGATGATTGTGCTTAACTCGACATTCTGTTGTACCGTTATGTCAAAGCACCCTTTCTACTGACCAACCGACCTCTCTGTCGCGCAATATGGGGTTTAACCAAACTACCAGTCATTTGGTTATTAGTCTAGGTGTTTTCTCTCGGGAAAAGGAACGAGACCACGACTTTACATATCAAAAGGTTTTGGCTAGCAAGACTAACTATTCTGACCAATTCTAACATTCCCTCCTCGTAGTATTTATATTCCTCTGCGTGAAGCTCAGGCACTCTAGTCCCCTAGATCTCAGATGTTCCCAGCATTTCAGGACATTTCAGGACAGTACATCCTAGCCTTTCAGCATTTTCCTTCTTTCAGGCTATGCCAGCTCCACATGTGGTGAAAATATCTCTCCGCTGCCTGCAAGAGCAATGTTCCCTGCTTGTTTTCATTTTATGGTTGTATACACAATGCTGCCAAAGCCACAGTGAGGAAAAGAGTGGGGAAGAGAGGGGGGGGGGATCAATCAGGAATGAAGCAGAGATAGACAAACAAGCCCACTCATGGTAGGCATCTTTGTGCAGCTCGGAAACAAACTCTCTCTTATGTAATCACATTCTCAAACATACATAAAAGAGGTCTCTGCGTTGAGCAGTTGCATGGAAATATAAACTGGAGATTAGTGGCAAAGAGACCACGAGTCCACAGAGGGACACAGCATTTCTGGTCTCAGTGCAATCCCAGAATCGTCAACTAACGCATGGTTCTTTGCCTTGTCGTCCAGGTATGCAAGAGGAATATATACGATGCATCAGAGATCTTGAGGTGATTAACTGAAAACTGTGAGTTTCTCATTTGTATATTTGTGAATGTGTTCTGTTCCAGTATAGAAGACTCCAGTCTCAGTAATACTGTAGGACCTTCATTTCCCAGTAGGTGTCCTAAAAAAGCCTGATTCATAAGAAGAGCCAAAGCAAAAACAAACCCATCTGTTGCAACAGGGGGTGGGGGTGGGCTTGGGTTGTGGTAGAGGGAATTCTGTATTCGAGAGGTGTTAGGAAGGAAGTTAACACTCGTAGCAAAGAAACTAATCTTTCCTTTTATTACACCCCAGTTCTTCATTCCTTTAGAAGGAATCCACCAATCCTACTTCTTCCATTGCGATACAAGACTCGGCTGATATTTGACTGGTACTCTGCAATGCTCTAAAGCAAGACGTTATAGATGTAACAGGGTGAGCTTTCAAGACTCCATGTGGCCCTGTGTTTATGCGCAAGATCTTACTTTATGTGAAAGCAAGATCAGATCTGATAACAATTAAGCATTTGTTGAAATATATTTTGGTGAAAAACGTCGAAGCGGCTGCGAGGGAGATAAGCGTTGGGATTAATCTGTTATTCGATGCACCCAATGAGTGTTCTCGTTACAAAAAAGTACAGAACTCATTCATAATAATAACTCTTCCGATCATAAAGATGTATAATTATTCTACAATTCATTTGTCTTTGTCTGCTTTATTTTGTCTTCAACTATCTAAACCTAATGTTTAAACTGTAACATTTGCTCAGACCGACATATTAAATACAAAAAGGAATCCTAATTTTCAGAGAGAGAGAGACACCTGTGCAACATGTTTTTCCCTGTTAAGTGCTACAGCTCTGTTAACACTCCGTGTGTGCGTGTGGTTGGGTGAAAGCGCACAGAAGCACAAAGAATACTCTCAGCTCACAGATCACCCGCGGATGTGTTTCCCCAGAGACAAGGGGAAGCATAAACAAGAGACAAGGGCTCTGCAATTAACTTCACCCCGCTTTCCGACTCTTAAACGCTGCCCTAGATTCAAGAGGAGGCGGAGGAGGTCGGAGAGGAACGCGTTTGGAATAATAATTGATGGTGTCAGGTTAAACACAACGGATGATGACAACACCATATACTGTTTGGCCTGGCTAACAAATAACAATGGCTAACTCATTCAGTGCTAGTTTACTATAACTTCTTAACATCCAAGTGCAGACTGTTAATGAGGACTTTTCCTTAACAGCTTCTAATGCCCCCTTTTCTCCCAGAAAGAACTGGGTGCTGGTTCGAAGTTGGTTCCACTGGCGAGCCTTCTAAGAACTGGTTTGCCTTTCCATGGGCTAGAGAGCCATCACAAAGTCTTACGTCACTGTATACAACGTTATACATGTAACGTTGACGCAGCAGCAACAAACACAACCACATCATCAACAATCAATGTTGCTTTACTGAACCTATATTGGCATCCAAACGCAGCAAATCCCGATTTAAAATGATTTAAAAATGGTGCTGACGACGTTCTCTTTTGTCTTGTTGGTCACAGTAACCCCGCCCCCAGCCCCTGACGCAAGCGGTTCTTAAGTCTAGACCAGAAATGTTTTGGTGCTGCTTAAGAACCACTTTTCCTGGTTCAGAGTGTTTTGGGTGTCGAAAAAGGAAAAAAAAATATTTTAAAATCAGGCTCTGGTTCTGAACCAGCCCACAAACTGCCTTGGCAGAAAAGGGTCATAGGATGACAAAAGCCACAGAAAAAAAGTGAATCTGTTTGTGTGAACATATAAAATCTAAACAGTTCCTCCTACCTGCACTTGTCCCTTGCCCATGATCTTGTCTACAATCTCATTGTCATCCTTGTTGAGCTTGGATTTGTCGTAGCATTTCTCGTAGCACAGGATGCGCAGGCACTGCGAGCCCTCCAGCTCAATTTCGAACTCCTGTTGGACAGCCGTAGCAAAAAGACAGAGATGGAATCAGAGACAGAAACTACATGAAATTCTGAACCGAAGCAAAACAAAACAAAAACAGAATTACCTCGTTCCAGTGCGGTTGGCTGGTGTCTCGAAACACGCGGGTCTTGGCTTTGCTAACAAAGTACCCGAAGGAATCCACTTCGAGTGTACAATAGAGATCTGAGGAGGACACACAAAGATGAAATAAATGAAAGGACATCGACGTTGCCGAATTTCGGACAAGGTGATACCACAACGCTCCCAACAAACAATAAGTAACTGATAATCGAAGGGGGACTGATAATCGAAGCAGGCGACTTGCTGACGAACAGATTAAAGCAGTAAACATGTGTGTCAATGCTGGGGGAAGACATTTGGAGAGAAATACACTCTGAGAGGTCGACCCCTTCGGAGCTGACGCTGCAGTTCAAACAGCATCACATGTCGATGTCTCGATCCCAGTAACGGCTCACAAACATCCATACACACACGGTTTAGATTGATTCATTGCATCAAGCATTCAGTGTCGTTGACCGTAGTGTGTGACCTTTTACATGGATGCTGAGTGTGAGCTGAACATCAATAGCAGGCCCTCATGCCAACGATGTGTTAGTGTGTCAGTCAGTACCAGCACTGCTACGTGTTTTACGTAATTTATGCTTTTCCTGCCTTATAAGTTTACGTTATTTTATTTCAGCAGTTGTATACAGTGCAGGGCTCTCAAGTTTTGAAGACAGGCAAGAGTGACATTTCCCCCAGCACCCCTTCCACCACCACCCCATTAAAATAAATAAACAAATAAATAAATAGATAGATAGATAGATAGATAGATAGATAGATAGATAGATAGATAGATAGATAGATAGATAGATAGATAGATAGATAGATAGATAGATAGATAAATGTGTTTCAAAAGGATCACTGACCACATTTTAACCAACTACAAAGTATTTGTTTAATTTCCATTTATTAGTGTGTGTGTGTGTGTGTGTGTGTGTGTGTGTGTGTGTGTGTGTGTGTGAGAGAGAGAGAGAGAGAGAGAGAGAGAGAGAGAGAGAGAGACTCCTTTATCATTTGTAATGTTGCTCCCATATAAAACAGTTCGGCTCAAGCCCAGCCAAAATAAATTAGGGTCATTTTGTTTTTGTTTAAATTAGGGTCATGATTGAGGACAATGTCCCGTCCAGAGACAAACTGTTTCGTGTTGAGGTTTTGTTCAAACCGACCATCGAAAATACCCTCTCTAATGAATGTGTGTTTTTTTTTTCATTGGTTGTCGCGTTAGTGCTATTTTCCGATTGGCTATTGTGTAGCCTCTTTTTTTTGATTTTGAATATTTTGGGCACTGCGGCATAGTAAATATATGATAAATAGTCAAAAGGTTTTTCTGCGTGAGAAATACGATGTGTGGCGGGAGAGCGGGAGAAAAGACCCAAATGCGTGACTGTCACTCTCAATGCGTGACACTTGACAGCCCTGCACAGTGTTTTACTATCAAATACGTTTTCGTTGCAATATCAATTTTGTGATGCAGAGTAAAAGATAACAAGGAGAAAGGGTTCAAATTTGTTTATATGCCTCTTTAGATTGGTACCTTTCAAAAACAAAAAAAAAAAAACATTTAGTCAGCTTGTGGACCTTGAGGGTTCATCAGAATCACCTTCATTAACAGGAAGCAACCTTCTGTAACTACAGTATATTATATTGACCTCAACAAATTTCCAGGACGTGTATTTCAGGCCTGTATCTAGATGGAAATGGCTGGTAAAGAAGTGCCTAAAAAAAACCCCAGCATGAATGAAAAATGAAGCCCAGCAGGGGTCTGAGCTTCAGAAAAGCAGCGAATGTGCTGAAAGTGGTGTCTGCAGCTATTAACATACTCATAAAAGAGAGAGGAGAAAAAGCTGATGTAGCACAGTGCCACCGCTTTGGCAACCAAAAAAAAATCTCCAAGTTTGACTCGCTGGCATTATACACAAAAGCTTGTTTTACAAAATAGAAGCGATTGTTCCTAAGAGGAAAGAGGGAGCGGAAAATAAGCAGAACCAGGTTTGGGGTTTTGTAATGTTTGCTCACGCAGATGTGCAACTGCTCGAGGTTAAAATGCTTGTGGTCACTTTGTGAGCTCTGCTGCATAAGGAATATGTTTGAGCTTGTGATTGTGGAGTGACGCAGTTGTGGCAAATAATGACATTCCTAATGAGCTCGCTAGAGATCGGATATCCTAGTACATGCATGGTTTATTTTTTTTTATTATTATTCTGATTTATTTCTAAAGTTAGGTCTGCTACTTTCCAGGATTAAAAGTATGATGATACTTGGTGTGTCTACCAGCTACAACGTGGACTTTTTCGACTCGGGGTCTATTTTCAGCTGACGATCTCGAGCGCGCACTTTTTCGAGCATATTTAAATAGTCCTAATTTTATTCCGTTTGAAAACAGAACGCTAACGTAAATTTAAAAAGAAAAAAAAACTGGAACGGAAAAAGAGGAGGCTTGGATTATATTACAGGCTGAAAAAAGGAAAAATATGAAACATATTTTGTTTAAATGCCAAGACCGTGCGGTGAAATTACACAAAGCATGGAATAATTGAGCTAAAATAAGAAAACAAGAGATCGAAAAAAAAAAAAAAAAACAATCAGGAAAAGAAAAAAAAAGCAAGACACTTAAGAAAAAACAAGAAAAGAAAAAAAAAAACAGGAGGCAATGTTAAGAATGCTGGGCCATTTGTGCTCACGTACAGTATGTGGAAGAGAACAGACAATGCTTAACACAATGTCGTGGTCATTTCATGATGCGTTCTTATTGAAATCATGCTATAAAATGACTTGTGCAATTATCTCTTTAGAAACGGATAAAAACGGTATGATGTGGCACTCGTTCACTTTCATATTTAAATCTTGTGCAACATCCGAAAAAGTGAATTTCTTTCATCGGCGGTGAACGTTTGCTCCGTCACTGTATCTTATCTCTTAATAAAAAAAACGTTTAAAAAAAACACGACTCATTCATTCATTAATTTTTTCTTACTTTTGCTCATATTATATCTTTTCAATTACATCTCTAACTCTCTCTCTCTCTCTTTCTCTCTCTCTCTCTCGGTTTTTGTAGTAGGGGGATCGGGAGAAAGATGAAATGTTTTCTAGCAGCATATTCTCATATGCCGAGGCAAATCAATGATGAATGTAAACCACACGCCGAGCTGGGGGAGAACAAACAAAGGAAAGCAACAGATGTGAGACACACACACACACACACACACACACACACACACACACTCACACACACACAATGCCTCTTTTGAGAGATGTCAGTGGAGTTGTTATTGTGAGCGGGTCTTTCTGAGAGAACCGATCTGATCTGTACTGTGCTGCACTCCTCTGTACCACTTTAAAACAGACATCTGATTGTTATCACACACAAAGTCTAATCTGCAGCATGAGGCTGCCATATGCAACAGCTAAAGCCTTTAATATGTTCATTCATAAAAACACACCTTATGCAACAATGTTCTGCTTATTAAAAGAATCAGTTGTTTATCTGGCAACTGATCGACTGGAAAATTGATCATTGTTACAGAAATAAATGTGACTTAAACAATCAGAAGAACAATGAGATTGTGAACTAAGTGCTGAAGAAAGCCAGGTAGAAAGCTGCAGGTATTTACTGTATACATGTTTTACTCATTTTATTTTTGTTGTGTTTAATCCGTTTATTTAATATTGATTGTAATGTTCAACCTAACTTGTCTAACTCGTCCATCTACCCCGACCAGCCAGTCTATCTATCCATCTACCCCGACCAGCCAGTCTATCTGTCCATCTACCCCGACCAGCCAGTCTATCTGTCCATCTACCCCGACCAGCCAGTCTATCTGTCCATCTACCCCAGGCTACCAGTCTATCTGTCCATCTACCCCAAACAGCCAGTCTGTCCATCTACCCCAGCCTACCTGTTTATCTGTCCAGCTACCCCGTCTATCTGTCAATCTACCCCTTTCTTGTCAATGTCCATCTACACTTACCTGTCTATCAATCCATCTACATCCATCTATCTGTCCATCTATCTCTACCTGCATATCTGTCCAGTTTCCACTCTATGTGTATCTGTCTATCTACCCCTACCTGTCTATCTGCCCATCTACCCATAACTGTATATCTGTCCAGCTACCGCTCCATGTTTATCTGTCTATCTACCCCTTACCTGTCAATATGTCCATCTACCCTTATCCATCTATTTTTCCATCTACCCTTTCTTGTCTATCTGTCTATTTACCCCAACCTATCTATCTGTGCATCTCTCCACGTGCTCCTACCTGTCCATCTATCCATTAACCCATCCAGCAGCTATATGTCTAGCTGCACATCTAACTGGATGCCCCTACAGGTCAGATGTTAGTTGGACCAGTAGACATGACAACAAGCCATCTAGATAGATAAGTAGGGGCAAATGTAGAGGACATATCTGTTATCTACACTATTGCCCATTCACATGTCCTCAGGCAGCTGGAACCTGAGCTGAACTAGAAGAATGTTTGTATGTGCTAGAGGAAGCTTTTTTCACCATCTCTCTCTCTCTCTCTCTCTCTCTCTCTCTCTCTCTCTCTCTCTCTCTCTCTCTCTCAGTAATCTTGTGCTGATGCCATTTTGTTACTTCTAAGGAACAAGAAACACAATCCTCTCAAACAGATGCTGTACATTAGTTGTACTTCAATGAAATAACGTAGTTAACTGTACGAATGCAAACACACACACACACACACACTCGCGCGCACACACACTTGGTACTTACTTGCTGACTCTTTGAAGCCGGTGGCAGAATGGACGATGACGTGCAGGAAGCCGTACAGTCCGGAAGATTCCTCATCTGAAACACACACGATATTGAAAGGGCATTAAGGTGACAATGAAGGAAGACAGAGAAATTCTCTCTCGACACTACTTCATTCATCTTTTTAAGCACAGCTTGTTCCTCGGACCATCGTGTTCCGTTTTCTCTGGCATCCGTCCAGACGCACGTAGGAAAAAGCCTACGCGTGTCGGCGCTGGTGAGATCCGGAAAGGATCACCATCACTGTCAGCACTGTATGTGAGACGCGATTGAGAAACTTCAGTCACTTTTCTTTCAAGCTTTATACATGGCCTCAGGTAACTGAGACGATGTGAGGAAAGTCGTATGGAGGAAAATAATCAAGAGCGGGGGTTGTGTGATGTGTGTAACTGATACCAGCCTGAGGTTAATCGCTTTCCAATAACTGCACATCTGGAAGCATTTTAATTCTCTTATACAGCAAGAACCCCGTGATACCAACCTACAGCTCGATTTAAGTTACATTTAATGTTCTGGAGCATCCACGAGATTCTTATGTTTAAGTGATGTCATAACTTATGTTAGGGCAGCTGTAGCATAACTTTCTGAACCAATCAGAACAGAGAATTCAACACGCCTTCAAATGTGACCTTGTGAATGTGAAAGTTATATAATATATAATACATAGCTATAATATATATTAATAAAAAAAATTACATTTTAATTTACTAAATATGTTCAAATATGTATTAATGCAAGCCAATATTGAACAGATTATTAGAAATAAGTATAATAAATATTAGAAATAAATATAATTTTGTCATCATGTAAATCTACTGGATTATCTAAGACTCTTTGGGTGGAACAATCAAGAATAAAAAGCTCCAATAACATCCAAACGAATCGAATAAATCAGTGCTGCAGTCGTATAAGGGACCAGGGTTTTATTCCCAGGAAAAAAAAAATTTAATCTTAATGCCTTTTGCTCAGTGTAAGGCTCAGAGTTTGTGAAAAGTTCTACCTAAATTAAATTCTTTACTGCTGTTATTATGTGTGAAGGTCTTGTGCTGAGCGAGGAAAGAAAATACTGATACTGAGTGATAAAGTCGAACAAATAACTTTCACTGTACGGTATTGTGGCAGCAAGTCATGCGAGTCTGAGGGATGAAAGCTCCTGTCCTTAATCCCATTACCCAGGTGAGGGAAATGTGTTACTTAGAGGATACATCGATAGAGAGAGAGAGAGAGAGAGAGAGAGAGAGAGAGAGAGAGAGAGAGAGAGAGAGAGAAATGGGGGAGAGTTGGATTAGGAGGGAGCGAGCAGATAGAGAGATAGTACGCTAGAGCTAGAGCGAGAGAGCTCTCTCTCTCGATTCTCTCTCCCTCCCTTTTTTCGCTTTCTATTCTTTCTCTCTTCCTCCTCTCTTCTTTTTTCTCTTTCTCTTTCTTCTTTCTCTAGCTCTCTCTCTCTCTCTCTCTTTTCTCTCTCTCTCATTCTCTCTCTCTCTCTCTTTTCTCTCTCTCTCTTTTCTCTCTCTCTCTTCTCTCTCTTTCTCTTTCTCTCTTTTCTCTCTCTCTCTCTCGTTCGTTTCTCTCTCTCTTTCTCTTTAGAGAAACTCTCTCCTTTAGCCCAAATACAAGCATCTCTCATACAAGGCTTCAGGGTGGCTGTGACCTGCACACACACACACACACACACACACACACACACACACACACACACACACACACACACACACACACACACACACACACACATTGAGGTTGCATCCTCTCTTGTTTGCATATGTTTAGTCGGAAGTGAAGCGTAAATGGATCTTTGTATACGTTTGTGTGTGTGTGTGTGTTTGTGTGTGTGTGTGTGTGTGTGTGTGGGTATGTATACTTTGTCCAGCAGCAGCAGGAGAGGAAACTGTAACCCACGCATCTAATCCACTTTATGCAACACAGCCATGCACACACACACACACACACACACACACACACACACACACTAATATATGAGCCTTAAACTGAGCTCTTTTTAATACTCCATCTTTATGCAATAACTTTTAACAGTAAAACAATAAACATAGCCAGAAAAGCAACCCACTTTACGGCAACCATGAGGATTCATCCGTGTCCTAAACACTTCAAAACGTTTTGGTTTCAGCCTGGTATCACCGTGCTCCATCCCTCATCTCTCTTATTCTTGCAAGCTTACATAAAACTATGACCCTTGGCTGAAACTTCACTCTTGCATTCCAGCGGCAGCTGGTTTTTATTTTACCTTGTCCCCACTCTCTCTCCAAAAAAAAGAAAGAAAAAAAAAACCTTTGGGAAAGCATTGGATATATGAGAATGACTCGACATGTAGCATCAGATGTTACACAGAGGCAAACGGCTTGTTCCACAACCTAGCAGCCTTAACAAATACCAACACAAATGCTTTAGCTTTCAGGAATTCTACTCATTTAAATTCTAACACCAGCCTGAGCCTGAATTTTTATTATTATTCTTATTATTATTATTATTCTTATTATTCTTATTCTTATTATTATTATTATTATTAGCCCAAATAAAAATGCAATTTGGACATGATATACCTGACCTCACCACCGGGGGGCGCCACATCTAACATCTGTTCGCACATCTAACCTACTGAAACACTTTGCCGTCACTTCATACAAAGCCTGTGGGTCTTTAACGGTCCAATAAATGTTATACCAGCCAATTAAGAGCAGACGTCTGTTCATACGGCGACGTCAAATAAAAAGCCAGAAATAGTAAACTCATCAGCGTGTTCAGCGTCGCAGCTCTCCAGGAGCACTCGACTAAACTGGAAAGTCTTTGTGGGGTTTTTTTTCTTCGTCAAAGTGGGGCTCATGCCTGTTTGTGAGAATAAGATAAGCAGCATTAATTAGAGCATTTTGGTCTTGAATAAACTTCCCGTGTCCTTCGTACGGCACTAAACAACAAACTATTAAACATAACGTGTCTTCTGTTGCTTTACCGTGTGCTTCAAAGCATATAAAAGGACTACGAATGAGTAAACAACTCCGTCAAATGAAATATTCCAGTAGTTTACACAATCATTACAATTTCATTGCTCACTGACAGGAATTTGCTCACTTTCCTGTGGGGATGTTTCTATGGAAACGAAATACGCAAGGGTTTGCGTCCTGTTGACGCTACCTCAAGTACCTCTCTGGAGACATTAGCAAGTTTAGGATTCGCATTCCCACATCTTTCCTATTAGCGTCATGATAAAAACAATGACAGCAGGTTCATAATTTTTTTTTGGTTCTGAAGAATAAAAGCATTCCACTCCCTAAGAGTTCATACGATCACGATCAGACCTATGGTCGAGTTTCACCGCCATGATCTTTGAATTGCAAAAGGATTAAATTCTTCTTGATGTTAACCGTGTCCTTTAGAGGAACGATCTTTTTTTTTCTTCTCCGCAGTAAATCTCTCTTTGGGACTGACTGAAGGCTCCAAAGAGGAGGAAAATGAGCAGAAATCAGGAGCCTCTTAATCACTAACTCAGCACCGAGCGAGCGAATAAGAGAGCGAAGAGGTGAAGAGGATAGCAACGGATCGGAAGCAGGTGCTAACCTGAATTCTGTCATTTTTGTACTCAAGAGAAGGAAGGGGTGTGTGTGTGTGTGTGTGTGTGTGTGTGTGTGTGTGTGTGTGTGTGTGTGTGTATGTGTGGTAGCCAAGCTCTTTTAGATCCTTTCATCCCTAGCAGAACACAGCTTTGGACTCTGAAGTGTGACAAAGCCTAATAACATTTTCCCAAAAACTACTGGAGTTTTAGGTGCATTTAGAATCCATGAGTCAGCAGAATTAAAATATTAAGTTTGCAGTGTGTGTGTGTGTGCATGCGCATGTGTGTGTGTGTGTGTGTGTGTGTGTGTGTGTGTGTGTGTGTGTGAGTGAGTGAGAGAGATCGAGAGAGAGTGTGTTACCATCTTTATTAGTTGTGACAGGGATGTTATGGACGGTGCGCAGCTTGAAGCAGGAACTGGTGAGGACCTGGAGCTCCAGCGAGCTCAACACACAGGACTGGACATCTGCAAGGAGAAAAGAAAAAGCAATAAAGAGGCTGCAATTACTCACACAGTCTGTGTGTGTGTGTTTGTGTGTGTGTGTGAGTGTATATACCTTTCTTCTGAAGCCTTTGTATGCTTTCTCTCCATTCTGACCTCTCGTAGTCTGAGGAAAGCAGGAACAAGTAACTCTGTGAGAGAGAGAGAGAGAGAGAGAGAGAGAGAGAGAGAGAGAGAGAGGGAGAGAGAGAGAGAGAGAGAGAGAGGAGAGAGAGAGGGAGAGAGAGAGAGAGAGAGAGAGGAAATGTTTAAAAAAAACAACAATGGCGTCCTCTAGTGGAAAGAGACTGAAGTTCCACACAATCGCAAAGTTGGCTGTCACTTAATTTTACACTGTGTGTGTTAATTTACAGTGCTGGGTTATAGTGTGCTGTAGTGTGTAGTATTGTGTTATTTTACTGTTATAGAGTGTGTTGATGTGTTATTTAGTGATTGTGGATGTGTTACAGTGTACAGCAGTGTGTTGTATGTGTTACAGTGTACAGCAGTGTGTTGTATGTGTTACAGTGTACAGCAGTGTGTTGTATGTGTTACAGTGTACAGCAGTGTGTTGTATGTGTTACAGTGTACAGCAGTGTGTTGTATGTGTTACAGTGTACAGCAGTGTGTTGTACGTGTTACAGTGTACAGCAGTGTGTTGTATGTGTTACAGTGTACAGCAGTGTGTTGTACGTGTTACAGTGTACAGCAGTGTGTTGTATGTGTTACAGTGTACAGCAGTGTGTTGTATGTGTTACAGTGTACAGCAGTGTGTTGTACGTGTTACAGTGTACAGCAGTGTGTTGTATGTGTTACAATGTACAGCAGTGTGTTGTACGTGTTACAGTGTACAGCAGTGTGTTGAATGTGTTACAGTGTACAGCAGTGTGTTGTACGTGTTACAGTGTACAGCAGTGTGTTGAATGTGTGTTAGCGTACTGCAGTGTGTTATACCGCATGTGTGTTAGTGTACTGCAGTGTGACAGTGAACTGCAGTGTGTTAAGTGTGTGTTACAGTGAACTGCAGTGCATTAACTTACTACAGTGTAATGGATGTTACGGTGTACTGGATGTGTGTTATTGTGTTTAATGTGTGTTACGGTGTACTGGATGTGTGTTATTGTGTTTAATGTGTGTTACGGTGTACTGGATGTGTGTTATTGTGTTTAATGTGTGTTACGGTGTACTGGATGTGTGTTATTGTGTTTAATGTGTGTTACGGTGTACTGGATGCGTGTTACGGTGTACTGGATGTGTGTTACGGTGTAATGGATGTGTGTTACGGTGTACTTAAGTGGCAGTGGCGCGCGTTACCTTGCCGTTTCGGTTGTGAATGCGGAAAGGGATTGTTGGAGAGTGTAGCAGCAGACATGACTCCTGCTCGTTCATCTTTTTCCTCAAGCGGTCCACATTGCGGCTTTGGCCTTTCTGAGATTTCTGTTAAACACACACAAACACAGACACACATGCACAAACACATCAGTAATGATGCTGCTACTGGTAAATGTTATTCATTGTGTACACAAAATCCTACAAAACACACACACTAACACACACACACTAACACACCAGAATCCGGTCCTTAAATGAAAGAATAATCATATCTACAGTCATTTCTGTTAAAGAAATTCAAGCCACCTCCTAATTCCTTTCCCGCTGTGAACTTGCTCCTCCTCTCTAAAGACCGTGTGTGTTGTAGCGTGTCGGAAAACCCAACAAAGGACAAGCATTGTGTAATTGTGTAAAGTGGGTGTATGTTCTTGAGCGACATAATTACCTTCACGCTGTTTGTGTTTACATGCTTTTTACTGGAAACAACAACATGGGCTTCAAGGAAACCCCTAATTCTTGTAAGAGCTCCGTGTCTGTGTGTGTGTGTTACTTGGAAACTGGATGAGGGTTTTATTTCCAGTAGCATCGCTTCATCAGTAGGAACTTGTTATTTTTTAAACAATAGTAAGAGCAGCCTCCGTCTAAATACGGCAGGAATTGCCTTCAATAATACACCTCGTTATTAATGAGTCATTGTCAACGAAAATAAACACAGCACAGTGGAGTTTCCAAAACTGTGGGACAAAATTTCCTCTGTGTGTGTGTGTGTGTGTGTGTGTGTGTGTGTGTGTGTGTGTGTGTGTGTGTGTAGGCCAACCCGTAGTAACCTTGGACATACAAAGGCCAAGAGCCACTTATGATCATTGCCTCTTTTAGAATAAATGAACTGTGCCTACTGTTGTGTATTTGTGTAGACATACACACATTTGTATATATACACAAAGACCTGTGGTCTTTAATGACCATACACAGCTTCGTGGGTGTGTTGTAACAAACAAAAAAAAAACAAAACAAAAAAAACTCTTTGACATGCTCTGACCTTCTCTTTCTGGATCTCACTCTTGATGACCGAGATCTTGATTTTCATTTCCTCAATCTCGTGCTCAGGAAGCGTCTGAACGTGTGTACAGGAGTCCGAGTCGTCCAGTGTCTGGAAGGTGAGATCGGCCAGTGGGATGTACCATTTACACTCATACTGCTGTTGCCTCCTGAAGAAAGAGAAAGGCAGAAATGAGTTTATGTTTAGTTCTTTAACGATAAAGTGGCCTCTGGTAAAATGGTAATGAGTAGAGCTTTAAAGTGAGTTTAAGCATGATGTGTGTGAGAGAGAGATAATAAGTGAATATGAGAGTATTTTGTGAAAATGCCAGAGCTAAATAGTTCATGTGAGAGCGTTTGTCTGAACTCGAGGGATAAAATGTGTGAGAATTTTGTGTGTGGGTGAGAGTTAAAATAAAAGCCCTTTAATGGGAGAGCATTTTGCCTAAATGTGAGAGGCAATTTTTTCTTGTGAGGGTTTGTTCAAATGCAAAAGGTAAATGTTTCGTGCGAGAGCGTTTTGTATGAACATGAGACATAAAGCGTTTACTTTTAAGAGCGTTTTTTATGACTGTGAGCTGCAGAATGGTTAATATGATGGCGTTTGTGTGGTTTGTGTGAATGCCAAAGGTAAACGGTTAATGCGAGAGCATTTTGTGTAAGTGCAAATGGTAGTTCAACTAGTTCAAGTGAGAGCATTTTGAATGAATGTGATAGAGAATGAATGTGGCAGAAAGGACAAACTCGCTTTAAACCTCTGCCATTCTGAACACGAGACACCTGCACATTAGTAGTCATTGTTTTCTGTTGCAATAACCACACACACACACACACACACACACACACACACACACACACACAGTCATACCGATAGATGTATACTTTAATGCGTGCCTAATAACCATAGAAACAGCTTGAAGATGCCGAATGAGCCCGGTCCCGCAGTGCTGTATAATCAGCATATTAAACACTTTCCCTTTCTCTCTCTCTCTCGCCCACTCTCGCTTCTCTCTCTCTTTCGCTCTTTTTACACTACGTCACCCTCCGTTCATTCTAATTAACACAAATTCAAATCCTTGTGAATATCAATGATTCTGTCAGTGGGAATGAATCATATTCTGTGCTTTACTGATGAACAGCTGCTTGATGAAAAACAGGAAATTGAGACCCCGCCAATCCAAATGATGAATAAATGTAATGTATAAAATCCACTGACCAGACATTGTCCAGTATACTGAATGAATTCATGAGAGATGCCATGACTCTACTGGCGGCCGGGAGAGAAACGACATAAACCTAGATATCAATGATGATATCGTAGATCCTTTTAGAATGGAATTGGATGTGCGTGTTTGTGTATATACTGTATGTTTGGATTTAAGGTGTGTGTTTATGTATAGTCCATGTGAGACGTTGTAGCAGGATTGTCATGGTAACAAGCAATCAATCACCAGCAGTGTCTCCATGACAACAGCAAACAGACGACAACTGGGTGACTAAACAGAAAAGACGTTCAGGAAATAAAAGCGTCCGCCTACAAAGATGGAATAAATGACATCAACGATTCTCAAAAGGAATTACCCCTGAAGGAGGACGTAATTACATGCAGTTTATTAATTGTATGTCATGTTTTTCTATCTCACTTACTGAAAAAGAATGTCTGTGTGTGTGTGGATGTCCTGTCTGTGTGTAGATGTGCTGAGTGTGTGTAGATGTGCTGAGTGTGTGTAGATGTCCTGCCTGTGTAGGTGTGCTGAGTGTGCGTACATGTGCTGAGTGTGTGTAGATGTAGTGTGTGCAGACGTGCTGTGTGTGTATATATGTACTGTGTTTGTGTAGATGCGCTGTGTGTGTTTAGATGTGCTGTGTGTCTTTAGATGTGGCCTGTGTGTGTAATGCAAATGTACTGTGTGTGTAAATGTACTATGTGTAGATGTGCTGTGTGTGTGTAGATGTGCTGTGTGTGTGTAGATGTACCGTGTGTGTATGTTGATGTGCTGTGTGTGTAGATGTGTGGATGTACTGTGTGAGTAGATCAACTTTGTGTGTAGATGTGTGTGTAGATGTACTGTGTGTAGATGTACTGTGTGTGTGTGTGTGTGTGTGTGTGTATGTGTGTGTGTGTAGATGTGTGTGCGTGTAGATGTACTGTGTGTTCATGTAGATGTAGTGTTTGTGTAGATGTACTGTGTGTGTGTAGATGTAGTGTTTGTGTAGATGTACTGTGTGTGTGTGTGTGTGTGTGTGTATGTGTATGTGTGTAGATGTGTGTGTGTAGATGTGTGTGCGTGTAGATGTACTGTGTGTTCATGTAGATGTAGTGTTTGTGTAGATGTACTGTGTGTGTGTAGATGTAGTGTTTGTGTAGATGTACTGTGTGTGTGTAGATGTGTGTGCGTGTAGATGTACTGTGTGTTCATGTAGATGTAGTGTTTGTGTAGATGTGCTGTGTGTGTGTAGATGTACTGTGTGTGTGTAGATGTACCGTGTGTGTAAATGTGCTGTGTGTGTGTGTTGATGTGCTGTGTGTGTGTGTTGATGTGCTGTGTGTGTAGATGTGTGTGCGTGTAGATGTACTGTGTGTTCATGTAGATGTAGTGTTTGTGTAGATGTACTGTGTGTTCATGTAGATGTAGTGTTTGTGTAGATGTACTGTGTGTGTGTAGATGTACTGTGTGTGTGTAGATGTACCGTGTGTGTAAATGTGCTGTGTGTGTGTGTTGATGTGCTGTGTGTGTGTTGATGTGCTGTGTGTGTAGATGTGTGGATGTACTGTGTGAGTAGATCAACTTTGTGTGTAGATGTGTGTGTAGATGTACTGTGTGTAGATGTACTGTGTGTGTGTGTGTGTGTAGATGTGTGTGTGTAGATGTGTGTGCGTGTAGATGTACTGTGTTCATGTAGATGTAGTGTTTGTGTAGATGTACTGTGTTTGTGTAGATGTGTGTGTGTCTGTGTGTGTCCTAACCCGAGGGCTAAGTAGATACATTGATACAGTGATAAGTAGAACATTACAGCACTTATAAACATCATATGTGTGAGATATAACCCTGGTGCTTGCATGTCACTGTTAATGTAAGAGAATTCTGTGGCAAAGCCAGAGCTGAATGTTTAATGTGAGAACACAACTCGAGAAATAAACGGTTACCACAGGAACTTTGCATGAAGGTGAAGTGGAGTGGCTCGTGCGAGAGCGTTTCTGCCGAAGTGAGGGGTAAAGGGTTCACGCGAGAGTGTTTTGCGTGAATGTAAGACGTCTAGGTTTAACGTGAAAGCATGTGATCAACGAAAGAAGTAAATAGCTGACACGGTTAAATGCGTCCCTGCGCCTTGTGTGAAAGCAAGGTAAAAATGAGCCATTTTACTATTTTTTTTAAATGTGAGAGCTAAATGTTTCATGTGAGAGCATTCTGTCTGAATGTGAGAGGCAAATGGTAAACATAGGAACACGGTGTGAATGTGAGGTAAAATGTTTCATGGGAGAGTATTTCATACAAATGTGAGAGGCAAATGGGTTTAAGTGAGAGCAATTGTTTTTTTTTTAATGTGAGCGTTAATGTGGGAACGCCGTGTGAATGTGAGGTACATGGAAAATGTAAGAGCATTTAATTCACTTCAGTTCATTTGTATAGTGATCTGATCAGCTGACATTGTCTCAAATCAGCTTTACAGGAGCACAGAAATTGAATAAAATCTTAAAAGTTGACTATTTATCTTTATCATCTATCACTAATGAGCAAGACTGAGGTGACGGTGACGAGGAAAAACTCCCTGAGATGATATGAGGAAGAAACCTTGAGAGGAACCAAGTTCAGAAAGGAAGTGGGTGACACTGGACAGGAAATGATGCCAATGTAAATAATGAGCTACAACAGTTTGAAGTCGAGTGGACCTCCTTATTGTGAAGGTTAAGGACAAAATGATTAGAGTGTGTGTGTGTGTGTGTGTGTGTGTGTGTGTGTGTGTGTGTGTGTGTGTGTTGTACCCCACTGAAGTTTTTTTCATCTTGGCACACAGCAGCAAGTCAGTGAAGAGAAAGACATGGCGCAGCTTGCGTGTTCCTTCAGACACCTCCACCAGGAAGCCGTCCTTCACCAGCTGACGAGCCTGCCACAAACATACACACACACTTTATGAAACTAGATACACACACACACACACATCCTGGTTTCTACGCAGACCTTAGTTAAAAGACGAACAGATGATGTTATAAAGGCTTCAGGTCTTTTGTGCTTTCTCTAAGCCAGAACAGCCTTTCTGTACGAAACAGATTGTGTGCCGCGAGCCGAACTTCAACAACCCGTCACGGACTTCCTGTAAGCTCCAGAGGGCAAGTGAACTGAGTGACTAAGTGTGGAAGAGAGAAAAAAAAATGAGGGAGGAGAGATCTGTGAAGACGTCAGAGACGTGAGGATTTTTAGCAGAGACTCACCCGGTGACAAGACGCCGGAGAGATGGAAGAACGTGGCGTTTGACTGAAGTGTGTGACTAATAATATAGGCCGTGTGTGTTATGTGTGTATGTGTATGGATTAGTTGGAAGCATTGAAATGGACTGGAGGTCCAAAAAGAATTAAGAGTGACAGAGACGAACAGGAGAGACACAGGGAAGAGATGATCTTTCTTTTTACACACACACCTCTCCCTTGGGTGTAGTGACAGCGGTCCGGCGCGGGTCGATCTCTTCGTTGATGCTGGACAGGAAGTTCTGAGAGATCCGTAGCGCGTCCTGCAGCAGAGCAAAATCTGGGTGCTCTTTAGGAGTGTGTTTCAGCAGATCCTGAATGAACAAAACACAAGCCATGGCGTGTGAATTAATCCTCCACCTGTCAGCCCTACATGAACACACCTAGCTCTGTGGAATAAAGTAAAGGAAAACCCATGGATGATGTAGTGTGTGAGAGGAGTGAGTTATTTCTGTCGTTTAAATCTCAGGATTTGCACATTTAAGCTGCATTCTGAGCCACAGGATGTGATTTCGTTTAATCGGAGAGAAGCAGACCGCATCTAATGTGTGGCGGTATAACGACGGAAGGTTATTTATATTCTGGAATACTCGGGCTGCGTCCCAAACCGCATACTACAGTAAATTTATGATACGTCAGCACACCTTTGTCTAAAGAGTACTGGCGCCATTCAACTTCATGTGATTTGGGCCACAGCCATGAATCCTCTCCGAGTGTGTATTTACTTGTAAGCGGCAGCTGTCGAGAAATGTTCGTCTTCAGCAAATGGACTGTAATAGGTTTTTTTTTTCTTTCTTTCTTCCATCCATCTGCCTCCAGCATTAATACTTTATAACAGTTATAACAGTTGGCCTGCTATGAAGGAAAAACTAGAAATCGTTTATCTACAGCACATCATTAATAATCCCTGCACACAAGTGCAAAAATCCTAACACGCCCAGTTCACTAGAGTTAACCCCAGCAATTTAAATGCATCTTGGCCCAATCTATCTCTGATAAGAGAGGACAAAGGTGTGTGTGTGTGTGTGTGTGTGTGTGTGTGTGTGTGTGTGTGTGTGTGTGTGTGGGGTACAATTTATACAAAGGTGACTTTCACAATGTAGCAGCTACCACAGGTTAGACACGTGAACACAACTCGAAGAAACATGCTTTGAGGAAGGAAGCGAGGAAGGAAGGAAGAAAAGAAGGAAAGGAGAGGAATTCAAAGAACTTACATGAAGTACGAGAGTGCTGCGCGTCACGCGGTCGATGGGTTTATACAGGAGCGCTGTAGAAAAACAGAGCGTACAAGTGTTAGATACATGTGGAAACAATCATAAAGAAGTCATAATTAAAATAAAAACCTTCGTATAAAAAAAAAACACAGGAAATTTCATCTACAAAAGCCTATTAAACGGCTCGCTGATCAAAACTGTTATCATATCTGTCTGTGCACAACAATTAAGCACCGGCTTACGTGTTTAAAAGGCACATACATTCCTCTGGTCAAACACAAAACCCTTATGCACTGAAGCTGTCGCTGTAACAATTCACGCACCAACACGTCATCTAAAGCCAATCAACTTTCACTTAGAAACACAATTCGATCAGCAAGTGCCAGTTCCTACCAAGATACACAGGACCCAAAAAAAGGGTGATTAAACACACGCATCAAGATTTGTCTTGACAGCTTAATTCTAACTGTATGAAACGGCTTCTGAAAGCTGATTGGCTGAAGGCTTGCGAATAAATTAAGTGATGATTAAAAATTTAGCTAGCTTGATGTTCTAACGTCCTCAGATCCTAACCGTTTGTTCCCTGCTCTTTAATCGAGCCTGGTTACGCCTGGAGTATTACTCGTTTGAAAAGCATGAAAGAAAGAAATCCCTTAGTAGAAAAAAAATCAATTCAGCTGGAGCCGCATGTACATCAAAATGAATACCGTGGAAGCAAACCCCCACAAAACCCCAATCAACTCAGTAATAAAACTCGCTCTGTGTATGAAGGCATGATTCAAATATGGTGGTCCCATGAAACGCAGCTCGCCCGAGCCTGAAGCCGAGAACACGCTCTGCCATTCTGTTTCAAGCTGCTCTACTTTCAGTATCTTCAGAAATAATGAGCGTACGCTGCCAGACATGTCGGACATAAGCGCCTTCTGAAACAGGGTAAGAATTAAACGAGTCAAAGACGTCGGTCGCACGACTGCACGGTTAATCACAAGGGGTTCGGAAGGAGGCTACAAGTCGAGTAGTGAGAAACATGCTTTTCTGTGGAGACGGTACAAGGCGATAGCGGCATGGACAGGAAGTTCTGGGAGATCCGTAGCGCGTCCTGTAGCAGAGCAAATACAGTGAACAGGAAGTCATTTGGGATTAAATGTTTGTGGTCTTTTATCGTCGTTCTATGTAGCTGGTGACTGGGGGAACTATTTTGCCTGGAGTGCTTAGACCCCGCAGATCGCTACACGGAGCTATATTTATTATTAATGGTGCTTGCAAAGCAACATTCTTGTTATCTTGCATACTGAGATATTCTTCTTCTGGACAAAACTTCGGTACATAACTTGTCCGGCAGCTATTGTCCTAGACCTATGAATGAGGTGTCAAATCGACCGGCTCATTGAGGAGAGGCGTGCTATGACTTTTATAAGCGATCCAACCAACGATGTTCGCACAGAGGACGAAAAAGCGGCCAAAAAAGTCCCATAGACTTGAATGGGAAATTCCTAAAATTTCACCCTAGCAACCGAGCGCCAAAATTTGCCACGTGCAAGCACCATTCACATTTTCTTCAGGAAATGTACATTCTGGTTAGTACTATTATTCCTAAATATAGAAGAGTTTAAAGCTAAAATAGTGTGAATTTACATGATTATTGGGGTGTGTGTCATATCTGAGACACCGTATTATAATGCACCTTGAAGGATAGTCTTTTTTTAAACGCCTCACGTCAGAGTTTCAGCAGACAGCTCAGCATGAAGCTTTATTCTAAGTGAAGGCATGCGTTCATTCTCCGGGAAGCTTGTTCCGCTTAGCAACGCGAGCTCTGGCAAAGCTGCCTTTTTAAACCATGCATCCATATGGCTGCTGCGTCATCCACAGCAGAACAAATTGAGGAGATACCGTCATTCCAGTGTCATTCACGGTCATTCATTAGTTTAGTAACGCTCGCTGACTAGAGGATGGTAACATCATTTTTAGTTACCACCCTGGAGCTTACAACGTATCTATCTTGAAGTCTTGGTCTCTTATTGGTTAAAGTGGAAAATTTCTGTCAGGGCTTAAAGCCCCAGCACCACCACCACAGGATGCCGTATCTTAGCCGACCCTGCGCTCTGACCAGATGCGGTTCTACACCTAAAACTAAAAGTATCATTGTTACTTTCATAAATAAACAAAAAAAATTATGTTAAAATGCAGGACATGTCGTTGATGGGAAAGAAAATTATTTATCAGTTTGATCCAAGAGTGATTTTTTTTTCCTTTGCTTTTACGTGGGTGTGTTGCAGTCTTTCAAAAGTACGTCATCAGCTGTCTGCTTTATTTGAAGGGAGAAGCACAGGTATGCGCAGTCAGAGATGGAGGCGTTTATCTAAAACGTTAATCAGCGGAAAGACGGCAACAAAAAGCAGTGAAATGTCACTATTCTTATTACCAGAGTTGGAGCACAAACAACATATTAATGCAAACCATCCATACAATACTAAATAAAAATAACATTTATTGATTTGGTCTTTGTCTTGTGAATATTTGTTTATTAATGACTGCATTCATAGGACACACTGTTTGTAGAGAATGCACACGTACATGAACTAGTTTGATTCAAGACTGGCATCATTACATCATGCATAACATTTTGGTGTCCACTTTTGCCATTTTAAATAGTACCATAACTTTTGGCTTACTATGTAGTCATATAATATATAATAAAAAACTCTTCTTCTTTTAAATTCTCACTGAGGGCTAAAACCCCTAAAGATGAAATCCTAGAACTGCCCCTGGCTCTGAACCTGAAAAATGAAAAAACGGCATTCGCATTTGAATTTTTTTTTTTTTTTTTGAGAAACAAAACCACGAGAGGCATTTCCTCCTCAACTTTACATCTGACGCCGAAGATTCCTTCCAAAAATACAATACAAACAAAACCAATCACACATGTTCAGAAAAAGCTTACCGTCAGCACTACTGTCAAGAGCTGAGAGAAAATGAACCAATGCTGTCAGACCAGGCTTGATATTTAGGGATATAAGGGATGATCCAGTCATTTCTGTTCTGAAGCATACGAGATGTATGCAATGTATTCTAATTTCCCCGCGCACATGTTAGGTCACGTGACCAGTGCGACCGTTCGATTGAGCGGGAATCTATATTCCGTTGCGCCAGAATAAAAGAACTTCTAGAGAACGTGACCCGCTTGTAAAGAAGTGAATGACTGCTTGGTTTATTCCACACATACGCACACGCACATGCTCTCTCTCTCTCTCTCTCGATCAGGTTGATGCTATGCGGTGTGTGACTTAGCAGTGATGAGTGGATCTTGTGGGATTAGCATCGGGAAAGCTCAGAGTAAGAGAAAGTTTTTCGAAAGGAAGTAAGATACCAGCAACACAAAATGCAGCAACACAAAAACCACATGAGTGCACGCAGTCTCAGTGGCGTTATAATCTCTCTCTCTCTCTCTCTCTCTCTCTCTCTCTCTCTCACATACACACACATTCAAATCCACATGCTTCAAATAAATCCCAGGCTTTCCGATTAAAAGCATTACCGTAAGTGCAGTTACAGCACAACCGGAGCACCAGGAGAACCTCCATGACGCGATTCCCTTTTTCTCCTTGCCTCTTCACTCATCAGTAGCTCATCCCGTCTTCTGAGGCTGCTCAGTCTGTCTCGCTTGCCCCTCTCTCCCCTCTTTCTCTCTCTCTCTCTCTCTCTCTCTCTCTCTCTGGGAATCTTTCACTTCCTCTCTTCTCCCTCTCCCACTCTCATTAACACATCCCCTCTCCCTCTCTCTCTCTCATACTTCTGTATGTGCAAACAGAAAGAGCGAGAGAGGCAGAGCCTTAGAAAGAGAGTGAGAATGGAGAGAAAAAAGGAAAGATTCCTACTACACTTCTGATTCA
>NC_062543.1:11181027-11211027 GCF_022655615.1 Tachysurus fulvidraco
ACACACACAGACACACACACACGATGCACACAGAGACGCACACAAACACAATGCACACAGATAGACAGAGACACACACACACACACACTCACACAGAGCCCTGTCCTAACTTTATTACAGAAGTCTGAATAAACCACATTAACACCAACTCATCAGACACAGACACCACAAATTAAAATTAAGCCTCAGAACTTTTCAATTAGAGAAGAAATTACCCTGAAGTTACATTAGTCTGAGGTGACCCTGCAGTTACTGACCACCAAGTTACCCCAAAGTTACAAAACAATGAAACGACAGAACTGTGAAGTTACACAAGCCTATGGTGCAGAACCATGATGTTTCAGAGCAGTTTAGTTACTGAAGTCTACAATCACAGAATCCTGAAATCCAGTGAAGTCACAGATGCCCTAGACATGAAAGTGTGGGAATTGTTTAAAGATATGAACAACGCAGCAAAAGCAGAGCTTCCCCCGATACATATATCTATATCTGTCTATCTATCTATCTATCTATCTATCTATCTATCTATCTATCTATCTATCTATCCATCTCTCTCTCTATATATATATATGCTTTTTGAGGAGATTCGCCTGTGAGAACAGAGCTTCCCCCGAAACATATATCTATATCTGTCTATCTGTCTATTTGTCTATATATATATATATATATATATATATATATATATATATATATATATATATATATATATATATGCTTTTTGAGGAGATTTCCCCAAGAACAATAAGAACAAAGATAGTGATGATACGTGACATCTGTCCACCAAGAAAAAAGAAGAAAAAATAAAAGCTCAGATTCTCTCACCAGCTTCTGGAAGAGGTGTCCGACTGTGACTTTATCGTCCCACTGCTGAATGTTGGGGAAAAGGGCATCGTAAAACTCCTTATGGATCTCGTAGATGTCCTGGATCTTGTAAAAGATGGTTTCGATCTGCTCCAGTGTAAGCACGGGCTTGGACGTGGTGGCCGTTGCCTTCAAAGGACGCATAGGCTGAGGGGGCAGAGAGCAAAAAATAGAGAGAGAGAGAGAGAGAGAGAGAGAGAGAGAGAGAGAGAGAGAGAGAGAGAGAGAGAGAGAGAGAGAGAGGTGTGAGGGAAATGGCAATAAGGAAGCATCTTGAACATTCTTTTTAGAACATTTGTAGGTAAGCGGTTTCGAGTTTATTTGCCATGCCGTGAAATTAATATGAAAGTTATGAAAAGTAACTGAGAACTTTTTCATTTCCCAGCTTCATGTTTCTGTGTATGGTTTTCCTTCCAAGCTAATGGAAAAAAATCGAACAATCCAGGTGACTCATTGTTTACAATAGGCTGTATCCATTCCATCTCCACTATTAATGGTGGTTTTATAATCGAACCTTCCCCTTATCTACACTCACACTACCCAACACCCTAAGCACCAATACAGACCTAACCCGCTAGATTAGATTAGTTTTGTCTTATTGGGCTTATTTCTTAGACTATAGATCAGTGACAGGCTTAATAATATAGCCAACAATTGGGGCTAATTTATAAAACCCTGCGTTGCTGAGACGTCTGAAACACGGCATCAGCATGGATCGAGATGGCAGGCGGGTTTAATGAGATGGATTACTAATTAAACCCAAGTTTTGTGTGGTTTGAATGATCAGACCTGATTAACAGCTAGATGATTCATGTGTTTGCTTTACAGAAGAAACTTGGTAATGATTACAGGCTTGCCTCTGAAGTCCATTTCTAGTTGCTCTTGTTGTCTGTTCCTGGTCCCATGAGTTACAAAAAGTTCTGAACAGTGGTTCACTTACTTTCATTTAAAGTTAGTAAGAAATCCCCAACTTGGTGCTGTTAAACCACACAATGCAACATCTCTTAGAGCTGAAAATTAACCGGACATTTTTTTTTTGACCAATCAGATTGGAGAATTTTGGGTAACACATCAAAGTCAATTTGATAAGAGTCCTTGATTATTCTTTTACAAATACTACAAAACTAGTTGTGTATTATTTCTTTTGACAAATCCGGGTTGAAATTCTTTGTTTTTGTCTCTGCTGTATTCTTTAACAGATTGTTTTCTGCCATAAATCATTCTGCTTTCTTTTCTCTCACTGATTGGAATATCTCTGGGTTCCGAAATAGCACATTAACTCGGAATTTCTCCTCGAGCAGATTACGAGACATCCTGTGGTTTATAGCAAGTAATTCATATCTGATTGAGGGAAAGCATGCACCAGGATGTGTTGTGTATATGTGTGTGTGCTATGATGTTTTCCCACCACACCTCTCCTGTCGATAACATAGCTTTTCCTGTTCCAATCCAAACGTGTCCAAAAATAACATAATCGCTCTACCTATTAGTCAGACTGGACGTGAACCATATACATGTTGATGCAGATAATTCTAAGTTTTCATGATTCACACACAGTCATTGGGGATCTGGAGACATATTTGCACCACTCACTGTCCAATCAGCCAATCATCATGTGCACCACATGGTGCCACATTGGCTGACTGATCTACTGGGATTTTCCACACTCAATAGTCTAGAAAAAAAAAAGTGTGGGCTTTGTTGATCGGCCAGACCGGTTCGAGCTGACAAGGTAACTCAAAATAACCACTCTTTACAACCGTGAAGCATGGTTTAAAAGCGTCTCAACCATGAGACAGGTGAGCTACCATAGCAGAAAACCACATCAGGATCGAACTCAAAGCTGAGGCTAACAGTGGGTACAGATGAAGACTGGATAAACAGCGCATGGTCTTTTTTCATTGGGCACTAACGACGACTTCTTTGTGTTACAGATAAAAACAAATCTGGCCATAAATCCAGTGCCATAATTTGCGCTCATGTTTATAAATACAAATAGCTTTAGCTGGCAGCATGAGGATAAGTCTAAACGACTTGGATAAATGAACTGCGCGGTTTACAGATGTTCTTTTCAGAATGAGTAATGTTCAGCTACGTGAAAACGTGAGAATATAAATACACTCAGAGAAAGAAACGACACTAACCTGACTCAAATAACAATGAGGAGAAAAATCATTACATCATATCAACAAAAGATACACCAATGAAATTAACATATTTTTCATTTCACTGTATTAACGCACTTATATAGCTAACAATGTTTTTAGCCTAGTCGGCTGAGCAGCTGACGGACGTTTGTTTGCTACACCCATTTGAGCATCATGACTATAATTTGTTGCTGATTCAACAACATTTAATGAGAGAGCTGCGATAAACGGATGTCAAAACATCCCAGCTAGCTAATTGTGATTAGTAATGCATTTACCTTCTCAAAACAGCACATTATATCATTAATATTTTAGACTTGACAAAGACTTATGGGTGACTCGATCTTCCTGATTTCTGCGTGTAAGAACAGTTTTTCCGTGTTAAAAGTTAGAAATTACTTGTAACATCAAACGCAGCAGTAGGGTTTTTTTGTTTGTTTTTTTATCTCTACATCAAGTGACTGCAGCACTGTAGTACTTTCGTTTTCAATCAAAAATCATTATCTTGTATATAACTCACTAGGCGAATCATGTCATCGCTAGCACAGACGTTAATTTCTCATAGAAATAATGGAAGCACAGCTTCACAACCACAACCATCTCACTAGAAACATATTTAATGTGTTTCAGGATGATTTCTTTGAACAGTATTTAATCCAGACACCGTGCAGTGTACCACTGAGTAAAAGTTTATCACAGCTGATTGGCGTCTAATCCGTTTTTTTCTATGATGCGCTTTTGATATTTCTTGTCTCTGAAAGATCTGACTGACAGTCTGAGTCAGTAGATGTCAGTGAAGAAATGATCACACTTATGCCCCATTTTCTAGTCAAGCTGAGGTTGACAGTACTCGTGTGGTTTGCTTTCTGCAGAGAGGAAGTAAAAATTTCGAGACTGTCACCACGCTCCCAGTCCACAAATTCAGCTTTATTTGAAAAGTTTCACGAACCAGTACGAAGTTATTTACAGTTATTTAATTCTCTTTTGGTCAGATGATTAATGAAGCTCCCAGTGTGCAACTTTCACCTATATAGACAGCGCTGCAGGAAATGACATCAGCAGTGCACTTGTGAAACTGACAACGTTAAAAAGAACGGGAAGTGGTACTCATAGTCTAGCCTTAAAACTGAAATCCCATGCACTCACACATACCCCCACACACAGAGATGGGCATTGTTAAAGAAAAGCGTTTTGCAAAATGGAAGGTTCCTTAGTTGAAGGTGCCAATACATACCAGCAGCAGGGCATCGAGCTGGTTGATGTAGATCTCCTCACTGGCCATAAAACCAGAAAGTACCAGCTTCTTCATCTCCAGACCCTTCTCTGTGTTGAGCTGACAAAGACAAAGACCAGAGTCAGTTTATTTTACAATATATTTTATTTTCATCGATTCACTTAAATATTACATAATAATAATAATAATTTAATATAAATATTTCATCCATTAATAATAATTCTGCGATCAATAAGGTTAAGTACACCGTCACCTATCATCAGCATGTCACTGTCAGTCCTTTCTCCATTGTTTCTACATTAAAGTCCAATTCAGGTGGTAAGAAACCTTGGCATGTTTGTTTAGGAATAATAATTAACCTGGTATAAAGATCAACCAATCTGGAGTGAAGAAAGTTGTGAGCACAATGTTTCTAACAGGACTGCAGTACCTGATATCTTTTGACCTTATGGGGACATTTATCTGGTCCCCATGAAGGAAACAGTTTAAAAAAAAATTAAACAAAAAAGAACCTAAAAGATTTGTGTTTGTATGTGTTTATATGTTTCAATGTGTTTAAAGAAAAGGTCAGTATTGCCCAAATTACAATGGCCAAGCATCCAAATCTGAACAGGAGAGAAAGCTCTAAAAGGCAACTTTCCGGGACACAATGACAACATTGAGGTCAGGGTCACAGTGATTACTTTTCTGGGGTCACAGTGATGACGGTCTGTGTCACAGTGATGACAGTCAGTGATGACTGTCAGTGTCACAGTGATGACAGTCAGTGATGACGGTCAGTGTCACAGTGATGACAGTCAGTGATGACAGTGAGTGTCACAGTGATGACAGTCGGTGATGACTGTCAGTGTCACAGTGATGACGGTCAGTGTCACAGTGATGACAGTCAGTGTCACAGTGATGACAGTCAGTGTCACAGTGATGACAGTGAGTGATGACTGTCAGTGTCACAGTGATGACAGTCAGTGTCACAGTGATGACAGTCAGTGATGATGGTCATTGTCACAGTGATGACAGTCAGTGATGACGGTCAGTGTCACAGTGATGACAGTGAGTGTCACAGTGATGACAGTGAGTGATGACTGTCAGTGTCACAGTGATGACAGTCAGTGATGATGGTCATTGTCACAGTGATGACAGTCAGTGATGATGGTCATTGTCACAGTGATGACAGTCAGTGATGACGGTCAGTGTCACAGTGATGACGGTCATTGTCACAGTGATGACGGTCAGTGTCACAGTGATGACGGTCATTGTCACAGTGATGACGGTCATTGTCACAGTGATGACGGTCATTGTCACAGTGATTACAGTCAGTGATGACGGTCAGTGTCACAGTGATTACAGTCATTGTCACAGTGATTACAGTCAGTGATGACAGTCAGTGTCACAGTGATGACGGTCATTGTCACAGTGATTACAGTCAGTGATGACGGTCAGTGTCACAATGATGACGGTCATTGTCACAGTGATTACAGTCAGTGATGACGGTCATTGTCACAGTGATGACGGTCATTGTCACAGTGATGACGGTCATTGTCACAGTGATTACAGTCAGTGACGACGGTCAGTGTCACAGTGACGACGGTCGGTGTCACAGTGACGACGTCAGTGACAAAGGTCATTGTCACAGTGACAACGGTCAGTGTCACGGTGATGACTTCAGTGACAACGGTCATTGTCACAGTGATGACGGTCAGTGTCACAGTGACGACGTCAGTGACAACGGTCATTGTCACAGTGATGACAGCCAGTGTCACAGTGATGACAGTTCATTTTCTGGGGTCACAGTGATGACTTTTCTGGGTTGATGCGTGATCACCCCACAATTAAATTCAACACTGTCCTTCTGTAGGTACAGACAGAAAAGTGCAAAACATTCAAGCATAACAACAACAAACATCCACAGGAGGATGAAGTAATAATTCAATTAATACAATTATTGATTTGATTTACTAGAAATTAATAACGTCATCTTAAAAGATGATGCCTCTTACGGCCAGAGAACTACTACAATTAGTGTGTGTGCTGTAGAAATACTATGATCATTTTGTTGGGTTTGTTTAAAGAAATCTAAAATTACAATAAAATAAATTGGTGCTTTATGGCATGAGACTTACTGTAGTCTCAACCCACTGCTAATTATCTGTTATGTATGTTTTCAGTCTTTAACAAACAGAAAGTGTAACCAATCAGTAACAGGCAGTACTTCTAGCTCCGCCCATGAGTACCACTAGTCTCGAGCAGTTGCCAAAACCTGAACCTTTGACATGTTTTAAAAAAAAAAAAAAGTTTCAGGGTTTTGATTCAAAAACATCCAGAAAAAGGTACTAACCCCCTTCTTGTTTGCTTACTTTACTGAGTAAAAGTCATGACACACAACTTAATGCCCCAGATACAGACAGAGAGACACAGAAATAGAAAGCAGATCTACTTTTCATATTCAGTGTGTTATATCATTTAACAGACTAACCCAACAACATGCGTTATTTAACAAGCTCAGAGCGCCCACGGGGCTAAATATCAGACCAAAGCACAAAGTAATGAGTGGCCTGTAATGCAGATTATGGCATATAAAAGAGCAAACAGTGACTGTTTATTATATAGAGGAAACGTACCACCCCGCTGACTAACTGCTACTAAACGAGAAAGCTGCTAAATATAGTGACAATTTCCTGACCCTACACTCATCCCGCTACACTTTCAGGTTGTGAACAGTGTGTGCTGGGTGCCTATACTTACCTCCACACACACACAAATACAAACTCAAACACACACATACACATACACACACACATAAAACTAGCATAAACGTTATTACCCCAGAGAAAGTGCTACTTTTGGACTTGTTTTTAGTTTTTTCTTTTATTTCTTAAAATAGATTTAGCTTTCAATGTTTTGTGAAAGTCATACTAGCTGACAACATTGATGTATATATATTTCAACAAGTGGAGGAGGCTCCATTGTGATCTGGGTTGTGCAGGGGCATCAAACGATGGCTGGGTATGTGGACATGTTGCAGTAGTCATCCCTCTTAACTGAGGGCCCTTGTCTGTGTGGTAATGACTGGGTGCAATTCTTTGTGCAATTCACAACACCTGCTTGACAAAGGACTTCTTCCAGGACAACCACGTTGCACTTCTGGACCATGCTGCGTGTTCCCCCGATTTAAATCCCCTTGAAAATGTTTGGGGATGGATGGCAAGGGAAGTTTACAAAAACAGACATCAGTTCCAGACTGTGGAGGCCCTTTAAGAATCCATCTTCACCACATGAAGCAACGTTCCCACCAGCCTCCTGGAAACAGTTGCATCAAGCATGCCGAAAAGAGTGTTCAACAAGAACGGTGGTGTTACTAACTACTGAGTCCTTTTCTGACACTTTTAGATCTGTTGTGGGGTTTTTTTGGGCTTTGCTCAGCTGATGAACAGCCTGTGTGATTTGCCTTTGGAATGTTTCCACCGGTTTTAAGATTTTGTTCAGGAGTGTAAATTTAGTGGACTATTTTATTTTATTTTTTATATACAGGAAACTAATCTAACATCCTCACGACAACAACAATGATGACGTCACCTGTTCAAAATTGCAGTCAATTACATACCCTGGTTAATTTAAGCAGGATATCTATCAAATCTGGTTAAGCCTAAGCTGTATAACCGGTGTGTTCACTGTAAATGTGTTTTATACTGGAGGAACATCCTGAACAATAACCCCCAGTGTTGATTTGAATAAAAGAAGCAGGACATAAGAAGACAACTTGCCAAACACGCCAAAACTTTTGAGGTTCAGAAGCCAATGTCTCCATTACACGTGCTAAAAACAACAAGACAAAAGCCCCATTCTTTAGATTTCTCCAAGCTGGGATTACAGCGATCCAAAGGGCTACTGTTTGAACGAAGTGTATCGGAAATCCGGGGCTTTGTGCTTCTCATGAAATGCTCTGGATACAAACCAAAATTCATCTCAATGAGTTTTCCCATCAACCACTTGTATGTGAATAGTCTGAAAAGGAACGCTGATGATGCATGGTATACGTTTAGACTGCAGATAATAATGGGCTAAATCCAGTTTATTGACCGCGTGAACAGTAAGACCACATTAAAACTGCACACTAAATGGTCAAACGTTTGTGAAGACACACATATGTGGGTCTTCGAAAAGTTTACCACACAATTATACAAGATGTCTCTGTATGCTGTAGCATTAAAACTTCCCTTAACTGCAACTAAAAAGTGTCCGAAGACAAGACTCCTGTTCACAAAGCGAGAGTCCAGCACTGAGCCCTGACTCGGACTAAACCCCACTGAATAGCTTTGGGATGAACTGGAACTGGGTGAGGACTTCGCATCCTGATATCTCCCTAAAAGCCATCAAAAAGATTCGTGAAAGCTTCACTGTTTATATTGATTTCTTTTTTTGCAAAATCCACGAAGCATCAACATGAACACATTTACAGCATTTAGCAGACACCCTTATCCAGAGTGACTTACAACTGAGCAACTGAGGGTTAAGGGCCTTGCTCAGGGGCCCAGCAGTGGCAGCTTGGTGGACCTGGGGTTCGAACCCATAACCTTCCGATCAGTAGCCTTAACCACTGAGCTACCACAACCACAACACTTTCAGAGCAACGACTGCTGGAACACACCTCTGTTTGTTGCATGAACCTTTGGGGCATGTTTACATGTGCTAGATATGAAGCATGTTTAAAAACTTGTTTAAATGTTAAAAACAAACAAACAAACAAACAAAAATAAATTTTGTTTAAAACAAAGAAAACACTTGCTACAATTTCTACAAAAAATAAATAGATAGATAGATAGATAGATAGATAGATAGATAGATAGATAGATAGATAGATAGATAGATAGATAAAATAAATAAATAAATAAGAAGCATTAAATAAACAAATACATTTTATTATTTTGTTTATTGATTGTAATAATAATAATAATAATAATAATAATAATAATAATAATAATAATAATAATAATAATAAAAATTGAGGATGACCAAATGTATTTCTGTAACGTTTTGAGAGAGAAAACGTATAATAGTATGTGTGTTTATCAGCATCTGTGGATATATGTATCAATCCGAAACGTCTGGTAATTTCTTAATGAAATCTTCAGTGATGTGTGTTGTGCTCCATGACGAGGTGAAGTGCACCAGGAACAGTGTTATCTCAAGTGTGTGTGTGTGTGTGTGTGTGTGTGTGTGTGTGTGTGTGTGTGTGTGTGTGTGTGTGTGTGTGTGTGTGTGTGTAGGGGGGTTCTTTATCTCTCATTCTATTGACTATAATAAAACATGAAAGCGAAGACAGTGATGGTCCTTGACAGCCAGGGAGTTAAGCTATAAAATATTACTATCAGAACAAACACACACACACACACACACACACACACACACACACACACACACACACACACACACACACACACACACACACAGTGATGTCACAGTGTGAAGAACGACAGACATTAAACTTCTTCTCTATTTTTAGTCGGTGAAAACCACAGCGAGCGCGCTGCCACTTATCAAACTGCAGCAGCAAAGAGAAAGAAAGCTTTCATTCATTCTTCGTTTTTCCTCTCGTTTATTTCTCACCTTAAACTCGCCCGGAGTACACGGCATGTCCAGGTCCACCTCGTACTCAAACACATCTTCATCTTCTAAAACTTTGTCCAGGAAACCAAGCACCTCTTCTTCTCCCTCCTCCATTCTGTAGCCTTATCAATCTCCCTCTCTCTCTCTCTCTCTCTCTCTCTCTCTCTCTCACACACACACACACACACACACACACACTTTTGTCCTTCTTTAGTTCCTTGTTTCAGCTCACGACATGCTCGCCACACTCCATCGGTCTTTCTTTTCTGTGCCTAATCCACAAGATTTCTGTTTCCTCTCCTTTTTGCTTATCTTCCTTCCCCACGCTTCTTTCTCTCAGGTTTTTTTTTGTATAAACAAAAAACTTTCTTCGTTTTCCAAAAAAGTGGCAGTGCATGCACAGCTCTCTTCCTTTCTTGACTGCACATGTAGCCACACACCCACACACCGGACCTCTAACTCAGACGGACATTAACACGCCTCCCCATGTCTCCTCCCCCTGCTTGGTCTTCGTCTTCCTGTTGTGCGTGTGCATGTGTGTGTGTGTGTCCTCCACTTCCTTATTGATCTATATACGTCCTCTCTCTTTCTCACCTTCAAACACACAAACAGCACCAGAATAGAAAAGTCCTCAGAAGTCAGTGTTGTGGGTTTTGTGTGTGTGTGTGTGTGTGTGTGTGTGTGTGTGTGTGTGTGTGTGTGTGTGTGTGTGTGTGTGTGTTTAGTCCAGGGCTGTAGAATTCTCATGAATTTTGAGCCCTAGACTTCAAACGCATTTAATCACTAGATTACATCAGCTTAATCTAAAGTTTTAGCATTGCTATAGTAACAAGTCTTCCTTCACTTCTTTAGGTGCGTGTCACTAAAACGCACAGGCTTCAGCTAACTGTGTACCCGATGAGCAAAAGCATGAAATCCCATTCTGCTTCATCTCCTTCAAAAATCCATACACACTCACAATACGTCTTTCAGTGTGTAGCCTTGTTGTGTGTGTGTGTGTGTGTGTGTGTGTGTGTGTTTGTTTGTGTGCTCCATCGTAATCATGTTACCGCCACGCTTCACGTGCACGGTCCTCGTTCGATCAGGAGTGTAGTGTCCAATGAAAGCTAGAAAAACTATCCTAAAATGCTCATTAACTGAAGTGTCCTTGTTGTCCGACACTTCCCATGAGATCAGACTGAAGAAAAGGAGAAATGTGACCAAACACGCAATGTGTTGTTTAACACCGATTCCTCTTTTTAGCAGGTCTTCTGTTGCAGATCGATGGGAGTTTCTTCACTCAGGAACACAGATGCATGGCTTTATCAGTCAACACTAACGACACGAAGTACGATTTAATTAAGACGACGCTCTGCATTTCTGTACTAACATATATTCCATGCTAGAATAGGCCCTTGTGCCTGCTCTCCAAAAACATGACAACGTGTGACGTCAGTTCACATTTCTTCAGAGGAACTGCGGAGCCGCACGACGCTGGAAAAGCCCACAAAAGCCCTGAAATTTACAGTATGCTAAAGTTTCAGACCATGATTCTGCTTAACTCAGCATGTTCCTTCTTCACAGATGTGTGATTTTTTTTAAACCAATAACCTACACCGGGCATCACCAAATGGCGGACCGCGGTCTGGATCCGGACCGAGTGAGGGAGTAAGGAGAGGTGGAAAGGAAAGAGAAAAAGGGAGCTGCTCAAAGCTCTGCACTTTTCTTTTATTCAGTAAATTCTGCCTTGTCCTATTTTACCTGAAATGTTCTTTTGCCTAAGGTTCCTGTGTTATTAATGTAGTTCATGTTTAAAAAAGGGGCAGCTCAAAAGTCTTTTGTTTAATTTGTTTTCTTAAAGATTAAAAGCACTTTTATTTTATTCAGAAGATTCTGAATGTTTTACATTACATGAAATATAGGCCCTAAGTTCAGGCTGCTCAAAGCTGTGTTTGCACTTTTTATTTATTTTATTCAGAAGAAATTCAGTGTCTGTTGTCTTTTACTTGACATGTAGTAAAGACAACTACAGTATTGTTTTCCATTCAAGTGCTAGACAAGTTCAGACTTTTGAAAACACTTGAAATTTAAAAATAAATTATATAGAAATGTATGTGCATTATTGATTTTATTAACACGAGGGTGCACTATTTTAAGTGACAATATAAGATTTGGACCTTTGCTGGGAGGAAATTTTAGTAACTGGACCTCTTTGAATTTTAATTGAATACCACTGACCTACAAGGTGGGGAGAAATTTTAAAGGCAGAACTTTTAAAGCGCATCTGCTCGAGACCACATCCTGTGAGAATTGTAACACAACCAAAAATATTTTCAATACAGAAATATTAGATAGCAACTTCCGGTTTACATCTGGATGCAGATAAAGTATGAGGTCCTCAAAACAAAAAGAATGAAAAAGCAAAAAAAAAAAAAACACTGAAAAACACTGCCAAACGTTTTTTTTCTTTTTTCAAACGTTTCACTTGTGCGTTTCTGCAGCTTGACCACTAGATGGCGACAAATATGTTTGTGTTTTGAAGCTCTATGAGAATCTAAACTTCATAAGAGCAGACAGGAAAACAAAACAAACCCAGTTATACACTGTAAAGTTATAGATTTTATGACATCGGACTATCCGCACACACACAGTCTCTCACGCCTGCACTCGTTCACAAATAGTCCACTGTGAGGAGTATAGAGGAATAGTGTTGTGTAACTGCTTTGACATTTTCATCAAACACTAGAGTTTGAAAGTTGTAAGAGGAGACTGATCTCACACACACACACACACACACACACACAAAGAAACGCCAAATCTACCTAGACAAGAAGTGTTCTCTATTAAAATGTCTCCAAGCATTCAGGGATATCTTTTTACACTTTGTGCTACGTACACAAAACTGAGCTAAAGCAAGACAAAGGGTCAATGACTCAAACCTCTGCTGTGTCTGAGTATTAATAATCAGAGACATGGTGTCATGGTGTAGGAGTTGAGTTGTGAGTTTCTCGTGGTGTGGTTAGGCCTGTGCTACACTAAGAGGGTGTGTGTACATGTCTGCATGTCCGCTGTTACCATTGTTTGAGTGCAGTGTTAAAGGAATAATCCTGAATCAGCTGCTGAAACGAGTCTGAGTCATATGAAGGGAAGTTTTGAGAAAATGCTATTTAGATTTCTTACAGTAGCTTCGGGTTGCTCATTGGAATTTGTTTAATGTGTCGACTGAGTCAATTAAATTGATTCAGTGTCTATTTCTGAAACGAAATCATCATAAAACAAAATCATCGTTACACACACACACACTTACCCCAGGAAGTAGGCCCTCAGGTGGCGTAGGAGACACTGCGTCTCCATCAGGCCGTACACACAGCTGTGGGGACATGGTGGGAGACTCGTCAATGAAGGGCATGGTCTCGGAGCCATCTTGAGACTTCCTGTCCTCTGCTCCGTCTCCATCATAACCGTCTGTGTTATAGTTAAAATCTGCAAGTGGGGAGACAGGACGTGATTATTAACCGTGACCATGAGACGAGACGAGTTCCTGCGTCCCTTTTCACACCAAAGGTTGCAGGTTCAATTCCATATAAATCAGCACTGCATAAAATAAAATAAAAATCTCAAATAGAACATGACAAGAAGGCGCTTTGAAGACTTTTGCCACACTTATCGACCAGAGGTCCAACATATACTGTAAAGAACTAGAAGAATACTAAAAAGACTCTGCTGCCTCTTTTAATAAGAAAAAATATAAATTAGGAAGAGAAATCTACAGAAAACACACTCGGCCAAGTCCTGCTGTTCCCACGTGCTGGCACACACAAACACACCGCCTAAGTAACGGTCCCTGGGGGCGGGGCCTATCCCAGTGGCGTCGCCGGGGCTGGTTACCGTGACGACTGGCGACAAGCAAGTGGAATCCGGTATACATAAATTTCTAGAATATCAAGATGCGCGCACACACACACACACACACACTCTCTCTCTCTCTCACTCTCTCTCTCTCTCTCTCTCTCTCTCTCTCTCTTTCTCTGTCTCTGTCTCTCCTTTAAAAGTGTGTGAATAAAAACAGGAATCAATATTGGACTACTCAATTGGTGGCCCTCAAGGTAATTCTTGAGGTGTGAAAAAGTGTTTAAAAAAGACGTCTCTATAATAAATTTAGTACAATTATGAAGCGACACACATTCTGACTCTTCCGTTCAGCACGAGCCGCAGTCGCAGCACAGAGCAGGAGTCACGTGACGTTAGGCGAGTGGCCACGTGAGACGTGATGACTGACGGATGAATAATAATATTCCGTCTGTTAATTTTTTCCCTCAGGTGAAGACACATTAACCCTATTCTTCCACCCTAGCTCTACTTACACGTGCGAATCGTCACTCACACATGAAAACAAGTACTCACACGTCCCTCACAGACCAGCACGTGCGCCACTGTGTGTGTACTGCACTGACAACATACACACCCGATTGCACTGCTCTTGTGAAGTCTAAAAATGTCATTTATTGAGATGCCAGTTATTGAGATGCTGTTGTAGTTTAAATAGCCATCTAAAATCATTTGTTTTGACAAAAAATACCATGTTATTTTAAATACTGTGAACTATTTTTTGTTATATGCACTTAAGTCTCCGTTAAATTAGTTAAATTCTAAATGAGTGTGATGTGACTCACTGAATTATACATTTATAAGCTTACTCCAGTGACTTACGGAGCAAAAATACAACATTTGGGCTCCTATATTGTTGTTGTGTCTGATCTACAGACTGCTGAGTGAAAGCAGTGGAAAAGTTTTTGCTTTTAACAGAAAATAAGCGGAAGGCAGAGCCATCTTTCCATCACTCGTCTCTCCGTCTTCCTCGAATCTATAGAATTACGACAACTGCCCTGGACTCAGGAAATAGATCGACCTGCTGTCTGCTCTTTACCCTGTGAATTATGGGAAATGTAGTCTAGCTACTGCTTAATACTAACCTCGACTTTAATAGGACTGAAAGAGGATTCAACTGCATGTGAACTTTTACGGAAATACAAACGATTTAAAGTGTATTGGGTTTTTGGGTTTTTTTTTTTTTTTACAGTGCATGCGAAAAATAAGAGGAAGCGCATGAGGCAAAATAGCCATGCAAACAAAACAGAAGTATTTCCTTACAAACAATAAAGATTAGTAAGTAAAACTAACCGCAGTATGATTTGTGTACAGGCAAATACACAACAGGGGATGTACAGTACACAGTGACACTAATCCCACACAACACTCTATGTCCCTTACAGGAGACGAGGACTGGAGCGAGTCATCAGGAGGATTTTATTAAACTGGAGTCGAGGAAGAGATCATGAACTGTCTGTTTAAGTGGAGGTTCGCATGAAGATCTGTTCTTTACCTCGTCATCAAATGTCAAGTACAGTGCACACATCGAACTGTCACCTCATTCTCTCTGTCTGCCTCTGTCCGTCTTTATCTCTCTGTCCATATCTCTTTCTGCCTGTCTCTGTCTATTGCTCTCTCTCTATCGGTCTCGGTCTCGGTCTCTGTCTCTCTCTCTCTCTAGTATTGTATCTATTTGATTGCTTTTTAACACTATTGTCGTTGTGATTATTACAGTTATTATTCTTTCTTTTCTTTCTACTTTGTTCTCTTGATATTTATTGATCCTTAAACCTCCAGTCACTGGCTTTAGCAACACAGTAAACACCAGAGTCATGCTAATGAAGCTCAATGAATAAACTGTTTTACTAGCTGTCACACACACACACACACACACACACACACACACACACACACACACACACACACACACACAACACAACACACACCTTACCGTCTGGAGAGAATAAAGAGCGCAGGATGCACGCAGCCTCGAAAAAGAAAGCCATGCGCTAGCCGCTCAGCAAATATCTAACACAACATCTCTCTCTCTCACACACACACACACAAACACGCACGTAAATCCTATTCAAATTGTTCATGTGGCAGTTACAGGACCTGTGTGAGGAACTGCTGTGAAGGTCATGCGATATTATAATACAGTCAGCTAGATACATTACACACAAGTGACATTAAACACATACACGTACACACACAACTATTTGCAGTGTATTATTACAAACACACAAGGCCTGTTTGTTTACGTGTGTGTGTCTCAATATCACTCTCAATAGCTCCAGAACTCTCTCTCAACTTTAAGTGTTTCCGTAGCTCACCTGTGCTCACTGTTTGTGTGTGCATGTGTGAGAGAGAGAAAGCGTGCGTGTTTGAGAGAAAGATGATAGAGAGAAACTGTGTGTGTGTGTGTGTGTGTTAAACCCTCAGAGTCAGACGAAGCTACTGTCCACTGTAACCATCAACCTACAAACAAACAATAAACAAATGTACAGAGTCATTTCTGCTTACTCATCCTGCCTCTGTACATTAGCAAACAGTCAATAAGGCAGCAGAGGGGATTTTGTGTGTGTGTGTTTTGAGAGAGAGTAAGAGTGCAAGAGGGAGAGGTGTGTGTGTGAGTCTTTGTGTGCATGTGTGTTTTCATGTGTGTCCGTGTGTGTGTAAGCGAGAAAGGCAGAGACATGACAAGAATATCACAATACTTGTCTAATTTCCTCTGTATCTTTGTTTGAATTTTACACCACATTAAAACAATAAAAATTAAAACCATTCGATTTTTTATTCTAAACGCAGCAGATTAAAAAAATGACTGTAGCGTACAAATAATTTTTATTAAATACAAATTTTGTTTAGACATTTGATGTCTTCTGCATTATTAGATTATTAATAAAGAAATGAAAACATTTCCACTTCTGATGTATTCCCCAGTACATTTCTCAGAGCCATGGCGTGACGGAACAAACTAAGCTGCATTGCATAACCCAAAGGATTATGGGTCGTGCGTTGATGATGCTGTGTCTTTAAGTGACTACACGGTGCTCCTGTCAGCTCTCGTCCCTCTAACACACACACACACACACACGCACACGCACGCACGCACGTACGCACGTACGCACGAAAGCAACGTGCCGATCCCGTCGAGTGTCGATCAGCCGCTTGTTGCCATGGCGAGATGCAGAGCTGCCATGACAACTTGGAAGGCTTTTATGCAATCGGATGCTGTGGGACAATTTAAGCAGTCTGAGTTCCTCTTTATGAGCTAAACACCACATTACACTTAAACAGTGGTGTTTACTTAGGTAACAATTGCGGAGAAAACGTTCATGTCTAAAGTGTTGAGCCTCGCAGCTGAGATTTGGGGAAAAAGAATCAATGGCTTCTGGCCAATCAGAATCCAGATTTCAATCATTATTCACTTATTAATTATACAATTACATTTGGGCCTCTTTTCTGTCCATTTATACTTGTCTTTAATCTGTCAAGCTCTACAAAAGGTTAATATACCAAGACAAAAAGACGAAAAGATATGAAGACTCTCTCTCTCTCCCTCTCTTTCATATTGTAGTTAGCAACAATTAATGATGTCATCTGCCAAAGCCTTTATGTGTCTGGGGAACCTTATAAAATTCAGCCCGTTCTGGCAGCCATTCCCCACACACACACACACACACACACACACACACACACACACACACACACACACACACAACAATGTTATGATTTCATAAGCTGAAGATACTGAGAAATCCATTAAAGTGAGGAGATGTAACCTGAGGCGTTAATTGCTGAAATGCTGACAGACTGGAAGAGGGTGGACTCATTTTACTGAGAGAGCAGTTAAAAGATGCAGTTTGATAACGGAGAACAATTTGCTACTGGAATCTTTCATGTTTTAGTGCTTTTCAATGACCAAGTAAGCCCCACTGTACTTAAATCCCCATGCTGAATTTGGCAGCTCTTGGCGAGATCCAATGCAGGATGAGCGGGGACATGGACATGATGGCACTAAGAATAAAGGCGTCCTAATTAACATCTGCGGTTGGAGTTGAATCCATCCTGGAACAAACATCATCAGCTGTACACCGATAGAGTGTGCGCTCTAGTGAAGAGTGAAGGGGTGTGGCTCAATGATGTGGTGATGCTTGAATGCAGGGGTGTAGTAGGTTTGAGTGAAGTAATGACATTTGAGTGAGAGAATGTCTGTGAGAAAAAAATAACATATGCCCACAACCACATACTTATACACACTACTACACACTGCAAGAGGATAAAGGTAAAGGTGGTGTGTTTATAGTTAGATTGACTCTATATGGCCACATATAATGACTTCTGGTGTGTATTATTAATATTCTGCTGAAGTCTTGGTAAAAATAAAACACCTACAAGACAGGAGTTGGAAACTGGAATGGAAATTTTAGTAGCAGCAGGATGGAAAGGGTGTGTTTGTGTGTGTCTGTGTGCGTGTGAGAGTGAGAGAGAGAGAGAGAGAGAGAGAGAGAGAGAGAGAGGTCTGCAAAAGTGTGATATCCTCCTTCCTCAGCAATTTTCTATGAAGAGATATATTTTAAAAATTCACTGCTTAATCTCTCTCTCCTTCAACACTGCTTGAGATGAACCAGACATGAGGCTTTGATCAGTGTTATTCCTTTTCACCCTCCTGAAGTGAACGCTCCTCTAAAACCCACCTAGTTATGTGTGTGTGTGTGTGTGTGTGTGCGTGTGTGTGTGTGTGCGTGTGCGTGCACGTTTCTGTATGTATGAAGGTGGGTCTCATCTGTTCATGAGCCACACGGGGTTAACAAGGCCTCATCAGAGTTATCATCAGGAACAGAACGGAAGAGAGATCAAACGATAGACGCTAATAAGACGACAACAACATGGCTAAAAGAAAGAAAAGAGGCATGGATATGAGAGAGAGAGAGAGAGAGAGAGAGAGAGAGAGAGAGAGAGAGAGAGAGAGAGAGAGAGTGTACATGGGCTGTTGACGAACGGCTGTTGACAAACTCGCCAGTCCCACCATCTGTGCTCTTTTTTAAACTTAAGAGAACAGACCAAAACAAAGCCTCACGTCAAGAAGACAAAACAAAAAAATGAACAAAAACAACCTAACAGCTTGGATTTCTTCACTAAATGTCACACAGACACATTAAGGCATGGACTGGTTGTCTTTGGTCATGTTTCTTGCCACAGAGTGAGTGTTTATTTATTACATTTTTAAAAAGCCATGTTAGCTTCAGGGCTATTTCCATGATAAACACTAGATCAACATTTCTCTCCACATAATTTACATTGTTGTACAGAATATTTTCAACTGACAGAAAGTCTAAAATACATTTATGGGAAACATCAATGGAAACAAGTTTCTTTTAGAAACGTTACAGTCCAACAGAATATGTTTAACAATCAAGGACACTTAAGTCATAAAGGAGGGGCTTCATCTATCAGCAGAAACACATTTGTAAGTGTTGAGTGACTCTGTTTCAGAATACGTAGTACACACTTCAATGTAAATATCTAATTACAAAATCATGCAGCTCAAGAGCTTCTGCTTTCAGAAACCGCTTCAGTTCGTTTAGGATTTTTCCTCACAACTCTACAGTCTTTAGAGTTTCCACAGTATGGTGCATAAAATAAAAAACATCCATTGATGTGGAAGTCATGTGGGAGGAAACAAGCTTGTTTTGAGAAAATATTGCTAGACTACAGGCTATGGTAACTCCAAAAAAAAAAAAACCCTAACCACTCTAGTGAGAGGAAAAAATGTAGTTGTAATAATGCTAAAAAAAAAGAAGAAAAAAAATACAGATGGTTTCACAGCTACTGGAGGGGTTCACTCATGTATTTCTCCTTTTGAAAGATACGCCTAGCGATCGATGTGCTAAGTGCACACGTGGACTCAACTCACTGATACACAGCTACATGTGCAAATACAGACATCTTTATATCATATCACTTTCCTCTCCACGTACATAAAGCACATATATGCAAAAGATATTAGAAAATAACAAATGAATTAGTTATCATTATGATGGTGGAGTTTGCTTTTTCTTGGTAACATAAAATCAAGCTACGTTTATTTTATTCTGATTAACTGAAGGAACAAATGTAATAATGTAAGCTGACTTAGACAGAAACGGATAAAAAAAAGATGAGTAAAAGGTTCTTTAAGGCATTTTATTCATTTTGTATAAACCACAGTGAAGCTACAAGTTTTTACTTGTTAACACTTAACACTTGCTAACTCTGTTTTATAATCGATTAGGTCATTGATGCAGATTGTAAACACACTTCTGACTAGAACAAAGCCCTTTATTATAAGTAATCAGCACTATTACTTGATCACAAGCTCAAGAAGTAAGCCGTAATAAATCTGCTCTGTAATCATGTTACACTGGAGGTTCGAAATCTGACATTTGATAAGAAGATAATAAGAAATAGCAAAATAAATAAACAAACAGACAGACAGACAGACAGACAGACAGACAGACAGACAGACAGACAGACAGATAGATAGATAGAGAATGAATGAATGAATGAATGAATGAATGGGGGGAAAAACATCCAATAAGGATGAAGAAAATTTCTGCAGCTTCTCTGATCAGCAAAGCTGCTATAGGTTTTGATGATATTTCCTCTGACAAGGTTTTCACAAGCCGACACTCGCAATGAGCTGCTCTTATAGACACTTGGCGCCGAATTGTACTCTCCAGATTGTTTGGGTCAGTGGCTGAAACTCTGGCAAGATTTCTTCTGATATCTGAATGATGTTCCATCAGCACTCCAGCTTTGTTTGTTTCCTGAATTGAAACTAATGCTAAATAAATTTCCAATGATTAGACTTGATTAGAAGTGGCACAGATTTTAAGTATCATACAGAAATTCACAGACTTTATACATCGAATTCCACGTCTATAGACACTTGGATATCATTAACATTTCCGGCATTTTGCAGATGCCCTTGTCCAGAGCGACACAAAGTATTTGAGGGTTAAGGGCCTTGATCGGGGGCCCGACCTTCCGATCAGTAGTCCAACACCTTGACCACTACCACAAGTGTGCAACTTCAAATATTTCTCTAGCCACTATTAAATGGAATTGTTAGGATGTATATTTTTGTATCCAATGTTCATTATAATTAAAAACGACTTTAAATTCGAAAGTGCTAGCTTTTTTGTTCTTTCATTTAGATGGACGTCAGTTATTGTTGAGGTCAGTTCAGCTGTTTAGTGTGTCTAGAACTAGATCTTAAAAAAAAAATATGCTGACAATGATACAACAATCTGGATAATAATCGGGTTGAGAGTGGAGCCTTGCTATTAAAAGCTAATAAATGAAGCTGTACTACCACAGACAGTTAACCAGGCGAGGGATTTTACCCTCCTCTAGGGAGTGAGAACGAGACAGGCAGAGATTCTGCTTCAGCAGTCTTAATCTTCACAATAAATCAGTTTAAGTACGGATCGTTATATTTTTGTTTTCTCTCCAAAGGTCAATTTAATGCTGGAGAGTAGAAAAGTGTGAGCTGAGGCAATAACGTTATCTAATCTTCAGCACTGTTGAATTTCTCAACGCTGATTGGTCGGAAGGTGTCGATTCATTTTGTAGTCATGTGTGACTACAAAATGACAAATTGTAGGTTTATATAAATATATATTATTTCTATAAATTTTGTTTTGTGGAAGTCAACCTATGCAAAACAATTTAAATAATGTTTTATGGGGAACGTTTTGGGAAGAAACAATTCAACAATTACAGATCTCCTGAGTCGGCACTGCTTTCTACGTTTATACATACAATAACAGAGCCATATGTTTCTTACATCGTTAAATGTAACTACCAATGGCTAAAAATGTTCAAGGCCCATGTTCTTTACTTTGTCAGAATGTTCATATGTTCACAGAATCAAATGAATAGAATAAAAATGCACTAAGAAGTGATAAATGATGCCTAAATCAATCTGGATACCCGCCTAGCCCACACTGTTACCACGGCAACACACCGCTACACAACCTACACAGCCCAATTAGCCCACAGCAATGGAGGAAGGATGAGTGTTAAACATATCGGGGTCGGACAGGTCCTTTATTCGGTTGTGAAAGTAAAAAGTAAAATGAACCTCAGTTAGCAAATCCTTTATACCGCCGAGCCTGTATCAATTTACCAATTTACACGACATACAAATTTACACAGAGTCATTATCCGAACTGTGATTAGGTTTTTAATTATAGACGAGCAAGGAGTCACAATACCGAACGGACGCTTTCGTAAGATCTGATGCTCTGATGTCTTGCATTTTGTTCTGCTCCTGCTGAACAGTGAGCCGAGTGGAAATTTGGCATATTAAAGCTTTTCATTAGCCGGATTTAATTAGGATAATTATGCAAATGGGAAAACGTGGCAGGCAGTCAACGGGAACAGCAGCTTGATGAGTTAAGTAAAGTGGGCCATGCCTGAGGGGCAGAGAATTGAACAGATACGCATGATGGACTGAGGTGAGCGTTAGCGTTAAACAGGTGAAAAATGGCATTGTTCAAAAGGCCAAAAGAGAAGAGTTATCGTTTTCCCAAGTCATGTAGCAAGAACAACAGGGATGAAAAACAGCATTAAGGTACAGTAGCAAAAGAAAAACCATACTGTAATGGCAAAAAAACTCTGAGCTGGTAGCTATCCATCTATCTAACATCCTTCCTGCCCAATTAGTTCAATTCACACCAATTTCACCAAGCAATTTGTTTATTGGTGAATTAATGGTGATTTATAAAGTTAAAAGCCACTACATGTTTTTCCATATATATTATCATAATGTCCACACCAGTACATTTTCAATTGCAGGTGAATGTTATTCTCTGAAATCAAGGAAATTTATGACACGAGAGCGGCTCAGTGGTGCCTTAAAAATAGACATTTGGTAAAAAGCGACAGATTTAGAACCCTGCAGTAGACGCCAAGCTGTGTATTGACGGAACTGGCCGTGGAGCAATATTGGAGCACAAGTATTTATATACACACACACGCATGTCGATAGTGCATTAGACTGGAATATCCCAAATTATAGAGAAGCTTATTCCTGGTATAGGTATAAAATGAAGCAAAAAGGATTTTTGTAGAATTGGAGGACTGTCCTCATCCCTCAGCTTCAGCCTTTATACTATTAACATTAGTAGCATTGTATTTCTACACAATGCTAAGCTGATTAGCTTACAGCGTGACGGATTACTGTTTCACCTTCTCTGAAAAGTAGTCTGCGATGTCGTTTTAAATCGATGGGACACAAATTCAGGATGCTCGAAAATTTTGCTAATGGTTAGATTACATTGTGCTTTCCACTCAATTTGCTGTTAGAGAAAACACCCAATGAGTCACTGTATATAGACTGTTTTATTTTACTGTTATTAGACCTTTTTTAAACACGTTGTCTCATTCTGTCTGTGAATCATCATCCATGGACGTGTCAAATATGGCGTAGTTCATCCTGCTGAAATAAAGTCTTGTTCCATGCTGAAGGAAGAAGGAGACCTCTGAGGAGGTTCAAGGAGTTCAGGCTGGTATGATATTCCATGTTTTTCTGACATTTTAAAGCTGATATATTTATATTTATAGCATATTCAACACCTTGAGGATCTATATGTCTATCTGCCTATATTGAGGATCTTTACGCACACACACTGAGACACATCATGACCTTTTTGAAGAGGGCCAACAAAAGGTACCACCAATCAATCAGAGAGGAACTGATTAAAAAAAGGAATTGTTCCTCAGTCAGAGGCCAGAAAGGAACAGTTACTGGGCTGAAAAGATGCTGGTCATCAGCCAGAGACCCAAAAGAATCTGTTCACAAATCAGAGGCCAAAAAGAAATTGTTCCTGGGCCAGAAAGATGCTGTTTATCACAGAGAAACCAAAGGTTGCTATTCATCATGCAGAGACCAAAATAAGTACTATTCCTCAGCTAGCAACCCAAAAAGGTACATTTTATCAATTAGAGACGAAAAAGAGAACTGCTATGATGACAGAAAAGTGTTCAACATCAATCAAAGACCAAACAAGGTACAATTACTGAATTAAAATAGTACTGTCTCTCACCACCAAAAAAATAAGGTACATTTACAGATATTAGCTCAAATCCCACATCTACTTATACATAAATCCAGGGGGAAGAAAATAAAGAAAGGAATATACACTTATTTACCTACAGAGTACTGAAAACGATAAAAAGTGTTGAAAGTGTTCAAGCTAACGATTTATTCCTACAAAAGAAGAGCAATGAATTAAAGGTAATACAAGGGCGAGATAAAGAGAAAGAAAATAGAGTTGGACATGTGTTTAACCATTTCCACTGCTAGAAGAGCTCCACTCAGGCTCTTACTAATGGATCCTGATCTCACCCCACACCTCTTTTCTCTCCATCCCTCCATCTCCACCATCAATTCCACTCCACTGGTCTGAATGCTTAATCACCGCCGACTTCCTTGTAAAATGTGAACACATGAATGCTCCAATTGGCTAGGATGAAGGGGCGTGAGGTCTATGATTGGTTAAGTCCATTAGTGGAGGATAAGGCGGCCACGGTTACAAGCCAGAGGAGAGTAGGGCAGGGCAGGGCAGGGCAAGGCAAAAAAAAAAAAAAACACACACACACAAACGAGCCCTTTGTAAAATGTGAACACATGAATTCTCCTATTGGCTAGGATGAAGGGGCATGAGGTCTAGGATTGGTTAAGTCCATTAGGATAAGGCGGCCACACTTACAAGCCAGAGGAGAGTAAGGCAGGGCAGGGCAAAACACACACACACACACACACACACACACACACACAAACAAACGAGCCCCTGTGGACAAAAGAACCCTTAAACAGCAACCTGAAGCAAATAGGCTCAGATAAAAACACACACACACACACACACACACACACACACACACACACACACACACACACACACACGCTTTCTCTACTGATTAACAACACTTCTCGACAGAGACTAGCTGATAAATTGCCTGGCTGCTAATTGTCAATATAAGGTCATGATACAGGAAATGGTGGTCATCATGTAAGGATTTAACAAGCAGCTACACACCGATTTTAACTCTCTTGCCAAAAACAAAAACAATAGTTTTTTTCTGCACAAATTCATCCCTTATCAAACATCTTATTGTTTTCTTATTAAAAATGAAACCGACTCGAGGAGTTACAATTAAAACTGTATAAATAACAATAGTAATTCCTTTGAAAACTACCAGGAAGAGGCGGAGCTTAGATCGCATGTGGGAGAGTTTGGGCGGTCTCCATATACATACTCATGCATATTCATAGATTCTGCATTCTGAAAGGGGATAACAATGTCTTATGTACTTTTTATCCTAGGATGTTTGAATGTTTTAAAAAAAATACCATCAAGAGTAAAAAATTATTATTATTATTTTTATTATTTTTTTTTATTATTATTATGTCTCTAAGTGAGACACGGCACTCAAAGCACTTTGGGACCTTTGAAACAGTATAAACACAAGTGACTGAGACTTTCTATGTACTTCGTCACTTGTTTGTCCAGGCTGCTGCACTGCAGAACAATAATGATAAACTGTGACGCAGGCAGGTGCTACTGCATCTTTCACACACCCACGCTAAGAGTGAAAACGCTCCGACTCTCCCTCACCGTTCACGCGTGCACTTGGTGAACGCAGTCTATAAACCTTTCCAAAGCTTCGGCAGTTATATAAACGCAATCAGCCACCTCTGCGCTTGTCCTTTCGTTCCCGCTCTTTCTCTGTGCTTAAAACTGATCTTGACCCCAGCTATATCTGATGCTTCTATGTTTGTTTGTTTGTGTTTCTTCCCTAAATACTGTTTCTGCTGAAATGAGCGTGTGCGCGGTGTACCACGAGAGGACTTTCTGTACCCGTTTCTATAGTTACGGTGAAAAAGAGAGAGAACTTGAACATAGCACAAAGCAAGTGAAGGATGAAATACCAGTGGGATTGAGAAGAGTGTAAAATATGTCAGCCCACACACACACACACACACACACACACACACACACACACACAAAACAGAAAGCTCTCAAAAGTCTGGGATAATATTTGATAGAAACATGTTACATCATGTGTATGATGTACTAGCAAGCAAAACAATAAATCTGGGGGGGTGGGGTGTGTGTGTGTGTGGGGGGGGGGGGTCAATGAACCTCTGGAAATGTGGCTGTACTGATTTATAAGCTATGAATCCGAATCAACAAAAGAAGGTAGTATTTAAAAAATAAAAAATAAAAAATCTCTTGATTTGACTGATATTGCATCAGACCAATCACAGACGTTTATCCAGAGACTGAGGCTAGAATATCCCGTTTACTGTCTTAATGGAAACGTCTATCAACAAAGACAGCAAAAACTTCAGCCACCAAATTTTGTGTTTGTTTAAAATATACTGGGATTTTTTTTGCTGTTATTATTCATGTTATTATTGTGTTGTTGCTGCAGTTGTAGTTATTATTATTATTGTCACAGCACACACACTCACAGGGGGGGCATTATATAACAGCCTCAAGCCTTAAACGTACAAATTCCACACAGGCAAAAGAAGCTATATTCCTTTGGTACGGACAGTAATAAATTCTGCTCCACAGACAGACAGAAACACTTACATTTCTGCAGGTTATCAATAGCACTCTGCTATCATCCAGCACAGCATCCAAAAGCCTTCCCGTTTATTAAGCATGTAAGCCGCTTAATATTTAATAAATCACACATAAATATTTCAGAGGATTAGTGTTTTATGGAAAGGTCTCACCTCAGGGTCGGTGCCCAACAAAAAGAGGTTAACAGTAACAGACGTCGCTGTTATCACAATAACAGCTGTGTTAATGTGCTTTCAGCCAATTAACGTGCTTGTGACAAGCCGCTGCTGGTGAGAGATGGGGAAACTGGAAGGAGGCTTTACAGAGATGAAGTAATGCGACTGATGAAGTCTTTTAAAGGTAGATATTTTAATCAGAGGAAAACAAAAAGTATTTTTCGAATATGTCTGATCACAGTTAGGTTTATACAAACAAAAAACGTACACACCAGTACAAAGACCATGTTTCCTTCAGTTGGAATGACGGATACAGTGACCACGTCTCTTTCACTGAGACTGATGGGTACAGAGACCACACCTCTTTCAGTAAGACTGACAGGTACAGAGATCACGCCTCCTTCGTTAAACTGACAGGTACAGAGACCACACCTCTTTCACTGAGATAGACAAATCCAGAGACCACGCCTCTTTAATTAAGACTGACCGGTACAGAGACCACACATCTTTAATTAAGACTGACCGGTACAGAGACCACACCTTTTTTCAGTTTTACTGACAGGTACAGAAGCCACGCCTTCATACAGAGACCACACCTCCCTGTTTATTATTTATTCTGATCTGTTTCTCAGTCTCTGTCTGATTTGTAAACACATAAAATGGTTTGGTTAGTTATATAACATGGACCTTGCTCAGGAACACACACACAATCAGCACTGTATAATTAATATCAGCAGTATAAAAAAAAACAATTAAAGGTGCAGTGGGTGGAATTTGTTACAAAAACATTCCACTTTGTTCTCTTGTCCGTGTGAACCTACGCAAATTCGTTATGGCAGAATTGTCCGCGAGCCGCCAAATGACAGCATACTGATTTTAAAATGTCTAGAAATGACTAAAGAAAGTAGACTTATTGCTTATTCCAAAAATCAGATGTACACCCGAAGACCTTTTCCGATAAAAACTGATCTGTTCCATACGACTGAAGGCAGAAGACTTGGTGAAAATTGGCTGATACACAATAGGTGAGGATTTAAAGCTGAGGTGGATGGGGGGAGGCGTGTTTATTAACATCGGTGGGGAAAACCTCCTTCTTCATATGCATTAAACCAATCTCTGTTCTCTCAGACTTCTACACACACACACACACTTCACCAGTGTCAATCGTTTTTCCGGAACGCTCCGTACTTTTCTCTTCAGATCTTTAAATAAGTCTTTTACACCGAGGTCCTTTTCTAAAAAAGAAGCCCTAAATAAGGTCATGTGACCACTGGAAGCAGTGAAGAGAGCCTTGTTTATTGATGGGAACGCGAAGACTTGATGTGCTCCCTGAAGCGAGATCGGAAAAACACTCGCAACCGTGACTTTACTCCCGGCAGATCAACAGACACACGAGTGTCTCAAACAGCATAGTGACACGTGTTTTAGCTTATAGGATCCATGTTGTGATTCCTCGTCATCGTGAGATTTAGATTTTAGCAATAACAAATGTTCGCTCTAACCTTGTACACTTTACTGTTTCTCTAGAAACAGCTAGGTTTTTGTTCTCTAATACGGAATTTTTAAAAACTATTATAAAAGTGATAAATCGTATGGAGTCATACACAGAGAGACTAGCGTGGTAAAGTTAGAACACTGAGATGCTCCGACTTTTGTAGTTCGGAGAATGATACGTGGAGATTGTCTTGAAACTCCTTTTTAAAGGAGTCCACAGTGTCGGCGCTTTATAACATTCTGAGATTTTTGGTTAAAACGGTGCGTTTTTCTTCTTTGTCTTATTAACGTCAAAAAGAAATTTATAGCTACTATAACATAAGCAATAACAGAAAATTCCAATTCAAAGGTTTGCTTATTTAATACATAAAAACGTAAGCAGTTAAACAAACTGATAAACTGCTGTTCTTCCTGAAGTGTGAGGTTTGCTTATAAACAGAAACAAATTGTAGCATTATCAAGGAGGTGCGCGACAATTCGTAAAAATCTGGAAAAACACCAGAATTTTAAGTGAAATCTTTTTGCGATTTTTTTTTTCCTCTCATAGTCCTACATGATTATTCTTGGTCTTATTAGCATCGTGAAGAAGAAAAAGCTTACGAGGTAACAAATCTTACATAGCTGGAAACAAACCAAACTTACTCACCCTGGAATATTTAGAGCTACTTTAATCGAAGCAAAAGCGGTAACTTGTTTTGTTAGGAGTTCCGTAATGTTGACGTTTTTTGTTCTTTATTAAGAGACGATTTAAGAAACGATGTTAAAACAAACAAACAATTTCATTTAAGTAACAATTAAAAGTAGCCTCGCATCGTCAAGGGAGTGATTTTACACAACATTTACATAAAAATGTAAAATTAGATGTGGAAATTAGGAAAAACTATATAGAGAGATTTATATGAACCGACTCATGATGTATTAAAAAAGAACGTTTGGTGTTAAAAGAATGTGTAATAATAATAATAATAATAATAATAATAATAATAATAATAATAATAATGTCAACTTTACATGAGGAAAGTGGAATTGATTACAACAAGATTTTTATATAATCTGATTATAGCATCATATGTTTAAAATAAAAGGGATTTGATATTATACTGACATCACACACACACACACACACACACACACACACACACACACACACACACACACACACACACACACACACAGCTTACAGTTTTGATTAATACAATCAGACATCACTCGGAGAGATCAAGTGAAACTGACAAAGAGACAGAAAGAGAGTGATGAAATATGAAGGATGAAAAGAGAGAAAGAGAAAGAGAAGGAAGTGTCGCTACGTACTGCTGTAGAGTGTGTCGATCCAGGAGAGCCTGGGAAGCCCCTGAGAGCTCAGGCGCTCCATTTCTGCTCCCGCTGACTCCTCCAGGGCTTCAAAAATCCTCCTTCCCTCACTCTGTTTTACTGTCCCTGGCTCCTCGTCTTGTGAGCACGGAGATAGAGAGAAGTGGAACGTGAGGATGGAGGAGAAGGGAACGGAATGGCCGAGTGTGTGTATATGCTTGGGCTCATTCACACTCGCACACCCACATTCGAAGGCGCTAGCTGGCGACGGTTGCTAAGGGAGAGGAGGCGCTCCTCCCCTCCCGATCTCTCCCTCTCTCCCTCTCCCGTTCACACCAAACACTTGCTCATTCTTCACTCAAGCTCAACACCCCTCTCTGTCATTCACTTGCTTTCTGCTCTCACACACCACACACTGAGTGTCTCATTTTCATATGAAGTCAATTTACAACAACAACAAAAACACTAAAAGGAAGACGTGAAAGCGGAAACATCACGAGTGTGTGTTTACAAGCAGTCTGTCTGTCTCTCTCCCTCTCTCACACACGCACACACACACTCGAAGACTACATTAGCCCTGAGCCCCTCTGGGACAGAAGCGGCATGCTAATACTTCTTCCCCCATCACTCTCTCTCTGCAAACACGCACACAGAGAGAGAGAGAGAGAGAGAGAGAGAGAGAGAGAGAGAGAGAGAGA
>NC_062543.1:11213527-11293527 GCF_022655615.1 Tachysurus fulvidraco
ATGGTAGAAATGAGGCAGTGGGGGGAAAAACAAGACAGAGCCAGAATGAGGCAAGATCGTGACAGAAACAATGCAGTTGTAGAAATGAGGCAGTAGCAGAAATGAGGCAGTGGTGTAAAAATAAATAAATAATAAAAACCCAAAGCATCGGTAGTAAATAAGGCACTGGCAGACAAGGCAGTTGTGGATAAATGAGGCAGTGTCAAAAACCATTAGCGTCATAAGCAATCTGTTTTCATACGAGTAAACACTTGTGAATAAACACTATGACTTTTATTATATAAAACACTGATAATCTCATGATATAATCGATACAAACGAGGATATGATCGTTAATGAAGCAAAGCCTTGTTTTTATAATATACGTGCTGAACAAAGAGAGGAAGTTCACCTCGTTTGACCGACACTTAGTCCGGGGGGAACGGGGAGATTTGTGATGAGGGGGAACAGAAATGCCATCTGGTGCCCTTTCAGCATTCTACCAAAATACAGGCACTAAGACTTTCATCCCGCTTTCTTTCCCACCCTCCCTCTCTCTCCTCCATGATCCCATCAAAAGCAGCACTTGAGTCAGGGTTATTTTAGACCTAGGACTCTTGACGGACCGTCCCTCACAGCGCCGACCTGTCAATCATCCAGCACTTTATATTCTCCCGTTCCAAATAGATGTTGTGTTCTGTGTAGAAAACTCAAATCCATTCACTCTTCTTCCGGGCGCCAAGAGTGTAATCGGCTTTAAAACTGATCTGCGCAAACACATCCCTGTCCAAGATACATGGGCCAGGGGAATTCCTACACACACACACACACACACACACACACACACACACACACACACACACACACACACACACAGTAAATGCTAGAAGAAAGTAGGAAGCATTTGGGAGAACAGTGAATTATCCACAGGATTTGTCAGAACAGAGGGCTTGGGAGCACTTAACCCCTGTTTAGAGTAATGTGAGTGCCTGTGTAGCATACACACACACACACACACACACACACACACACACACACACACACACACACACACACACACACACACACACACAAAAAAACACACATGCATAATTAAACCTAAGCAAACACAACCTGCCTCTCTAGCGTTGACCCATGTCTCTGTGTGTGTTCCTGTGTGTGTGTGTGTGTGTTCCTGTGTGTGTGTGTGTGTGTGTGTGTGTGTGTGTGTGTGTGTGTGTGTGTGTGCATATACGTTTGTGTCTAATTAGCAATCTAGCCAGCGGGCCAATCCCAAAGCTCTGACACATGCTGCATATTTCTGCCCAGAGACCTCCCTGTACCTCCACACACACACACACACACACGCACGCACAGCCCTTCTGCCCTACTTTAGACCTCCATCTCTCAACCTAACAAGAGGGGGAGGAATAATAAAGAAGGAAGGAAGGAAGGAAGGAAGGAAGGAAGGGGGCTGTCTTATCTATTTGATGCTCATTCACCTCACTCTCACCCCATCTTTCAAATCTGTTCTCTAAATGGCACTGACCGGTCCACTGGGCATCAGAGTGAGGTCCCTAATGCCCAGTGGTCCCAACAGCAGGGTCAATAGCAACTCTAAATACATAATTCATTAAAGCATAACTGTAATCTAATAAGTTTAACACTAACCTGAAGGGCAGATCTGCCTTATTGCAAACGCTAAAGGGCAACTCGATGCAAATGTCACATTTCCCTTCCAGAAAAAAAAAAAAAGCTTGAGAGTGAGGGGAAACATACAGTCGCTGGGCACTTTAACAGGATCACCTTTTATAATAATGGTTCATTTGTTCATAGTTATCCAATCCCGGCATTTTCACACACGAGAGTATCTTGTGAAAAACATCCGATGGGCATCAAACTCTACAAGCGGAGATTCCTACACAATAAGTGTTCATACGCACAACAACTCTTTACCACTGAAGTCAGCAGAAAATGCACAACACTTGAGATGCTTTTCTTCTCATCATGGTTATAAAAAGTGGTTACTTGTTAAAGAACATTTCAATCCCTTTGTGGAAACAATATTCCCTCATTTCAGTGGCCTCTTTCCAGGTGGATAGTGCTGCCTGCTGCACTGCAAAACATCTTCAAAGAAGGTTTTAGGTACAAGGGACACAGTGTTGGCTGGATTTTTATCCCATCAAACATCTGTGGAATGTGCTGGGTGAAAAAGGCCAATCCACGAAAGCCTCACCTCACTCACAACGATCAGGAGATAAAGGATCTGCTGCTGATGTTTTGATGCCAGACACCACAGCACACCTTCAGAGGACTTGCCATGAAGATCCACACCACATTGGTGTGTGTATCATCAATAATGAGTAGGAAAAAAAACAAAACTGTAATATCTTGCAAACTCCTTCTCCTTGCTTTCTTCCTTTTCTCAATGCTAACTTTTTAGCCTTTGATCGATAAACACTCCCTTTATTCGTTTGGCTTCCGTTACAGCGTTTCTGTTAACAAAGCAGAACGACTTCCAAACAAGTCGTCACCTAATGCTACACATTTCATTTGCAGGGCTACCCATCATACACTAACCTGATGTAGCAGGTAGCAAAAATCCATTAGTCACCACAAACACACATACACTCAGAAGCCCAGACTGCACACATACACTATACTGGAGCTCTTTTGCCTCTACTGGAGTCCATTACTACATCAGCAAAGTCCCTGCAATCACCCCCCCCCCCCCGCCCCCCAACACACACACACACACACACACACACACACACACACACACACACACACAGGCCTATATTTTTGAAGCCTCTCAAGGCACCAGCATTTAAGTTGTAATCATCTTCCTTCCCAGTCTAAAGAATACAATGAACAGAGCTGGTCCTAACCAGTATTCTGTGTTGAGTCCATGCTCGAGCACGCACACTCTGCTGCCCCCTGGTGGACGTATAAAAATTTTTTTATGGCAAATGTTTAGGGCCTCTGGTTCAACTGGTTAAATTAAAGAAACACTTCACTGATAACTGAATTCTAACCAGCAGGACATGAACAGGCTGAATGATTAATGAACAAGCTACTCAATTTCCTGAACAACTTCTGAGATCTGCTGTGGTTAACGTTTTGGTCTGTGTGCTTGTTTTGCCACTGGGGGTCACTCGGGTGGATGCTAGCATAGTTGGTAAGATTGGAAAAACTCCACCTGTTCGGATTCGAATTCTGCAGCATCAACAGCATGAATGCATGAAACCAACCTGCCTTGTATCAACTGTTCGGGCTTGTGAGGGTGGGGTTATGGTGTAGGAAATGTGTTCTAAGCAAAACATTGGGCATTTTCATACAAAAGTCAACTCAAACTGGTTCCATGAAGGTATCTATGAGTTCAGTGGCCTCTCAAGTCATCAGAGGGGAGATTCAGAGCTTGAATGGGCAGCTGGGGTGGTTGTTGTTTCCACTCTGTATCAGTATGGTGTTTCCAGGAAAAAAAAAAAAGAATATATTATCGGGGCCCTTTAAAAATAGGTAAAAGATGGCATGGACATTTACAGTCTGCAAAAATTTGGACAGGAAATCACTCTGTTAATCATTACTCCATCACCTCAGGTAAAACAAACTATAACTAATCTATAGCAAGAGTTTACAACACTGTGATTGCAATAATGAAGCCATTTCCAACAAATGCTTTACTCCTCCGATGTGAATCATTTCCCAGGAACTGTACCTTAGACCATTTTTTTCCACCAAGGATGATAGCCCTTCCCTAGAAGCCCAAATACAATGGTGCCATTAAATTTGACAAATATCATCATGTCATTTGAGCTGCAATCTGAATCCCGGTTTGAATCAAACTCTGTGGTAAAGACAAACCTTTGCGTCAACAAAATTTTTTTTTTTGTGGGTCAAAAATAAGTCACGGGAAACATTTCTCTGAAATGTCTCTACGTCAGTGAGTGACAAAGAGGTTGGGTGATGATGTTGCTACCCTGCCTCTGAGTCAAAGTGCGAGTTCTGCTTCGACAAAGTCTAATAACCTCAGCAGCCTGATGACTCAACACTTAATGCTAATGTCTAAGGCCTGGAATTTGCAGGGAACTTCACCAGTCACTAGAATCCTTCATTATGTTCTCGGTCAGTGTGGGTGATTAGTAAATAGCAAATGTTACGGCCTCAAAAACTCGTACAACAAATACACATAAGGCCACAAGGGGGTGTGGTACATACCGAAACAACCCCATAAAGACATGTAAAGACATGCGACATGTAAAAGACATGTAAATCACACACAAGACAAATGCTGAAATTCTTGTCCCTCTATGTATACACCCGCTGCATCTATCTACCAGTCTATCCATCCATATGATGAATATAAGTTAAAAAAAAAAAAAAAAAGATTTTTTTGTTTGTTTTAACAACCTTCGACCATCCAGTTCAGTGCCCACTGACCCCTGTGTTTAACTGGTAGAATCGGAACCTGCTTCAGACTTCTGCTGCTGTAGTTCCATCCACCTCTATGTTCTGTACGTCTGAAGCTGCTTTTCTGCTCACCACAGTTATTAAGAGTGCTTATCAGAGTTACAGCTGCCTTCCTGTCAACTATGACCAAAAAGCCGTTATTATACAATCAAACCAGCCAATCTGGCAGATAAGAGAACAATCACAATACTGTGGCTAATATTGTGGTCTATTTGTTTAAATGTTTGTTTTGTATATAGTTTGGACTCTATCCCTGTGTATGCTACATGGGACAAACAAAAAGATGTTGCAGCAAAAAATGACTAAACGACTGCACTTTTAACATTTACTTATCTTACTTTTTATTCCACTAGAACAGACCAATGCAGAGTAGGTTATATTTAGTCTGTCCCCCAAGGATTTCACAAATTTTGTGATCACAGAAATGATCAATATTCAGATTAAAGGCAGGGTCTCCAATTTTTGAGAAATGCTTCAGAAAACTGACTCGGGCCAAATAATAAACAAAAATCAAAACAAAAATCTAAACAAACGTGTAGACAATCAGCAGAAAGGGGCGGGGCTTGTCAACATGCGGCGGAGAGAGTGTTTGGTGCGCATGTGTGACATTAGCAGAAAGAGGTTTTAACATTGACATGGAGGATAAAAACAAAGAATGAAAGCAAAGAAAGGCTTACATAAGGCAAGAAGTAGGACGTGTTAATATAGGATCAGCTTTCCAGCGCTGGAGAGAACTGAAGGAGCGGGAAGTTGGCACAGATTGGAGCTTCCCGAGTCAATAACTCCTGATAAACGCTGTTACTACACAAATAACAACTCTTTTCTATCGTAGTAATGTAGAGAGGCAGTTACAACCGAATTTTGATAGTAACAGCGTTTAGCTCAGGAGTTATTGACTCTGGAAACTCCCATCTGTGAATATGTGGCCAACTTTACTTAAGAAAAACCATGTGCTCGCAATTTTATGAATTCAAATAGTTTTCCTGGACATAATAATAAACAAATTAACTGAAATTTGATACTGTATACAAAAGCAGTGAACCATAGAGTATTTCAGGTTTAAAGAAAGAAAGAAAGAAAGAAAGAAAGAAAGAAAGAAAGAAAGAAAGAAAGAAAGAAAGAAAGAAAGAAAGAAAGAAAGAAAGAAAGAAAGAAAGAAAGAAAGAAAGAAAGAAAGAAAGAAAGAAAGAAAAACTTCAACAAAATGTAACGTCCCCTCGCCAATCCTCGTCTAGTACCGGAAATAAGTGTCTGTTACGATGTCAGGGAACACTCACACCTGTCACACACCCACCTCCTACACACTGACATCACTCTGAGGTAAGCAAGGACTCTGTAGCAATTACTGATCCTCTTAGTCACTTTCATCAACTTTATCCCTCACACCCTTGGTCATGAGCAAGAGAGTTGAAACGCTCTAATTGTTAAGAGTCTAACGGTTAACCCGATGCTAAATAAAAGCACCGGTGGTAAATCTCTTGGATTTAATCTGTTAGGTTACATAAACATAAATAAAAGCCTGCATTTATATGGACTTAACTTGCTAAGAAGGAAATGAGACACGAACAAACAGTAGAGGAAAGTTAGTGTAGGTCAAATCACTAAAGCCCTGTGCATGAAAAAAGTGCACGCATCTAGTTGTAGCTCCTGATCGATACAGCCAGTGTTCCTGGTCTAATATCTAACCTTCAGCTTTCAATATGAACTTTTGATTTAATATTCTATAAGGTCTACTTAGAAGGAAGTTTGAAGGCATATTAAATTTTCATATACTCATAATGGCTGAAGTTTTAACACGATCTAATCACAAACATTAGGTGTAGCGTTAGCATCCATAAATTCATTGTGTGAAGACTGTAAGAGCACACAAAGAAGGAAACACGTCCGGCTCCCCCCCCCCCCCTTTTTTTTAATTTAGCACATTTACAGCTGCTATTATGAAAGTGAAGTCAGAACTAATTATATAAATGTCCCATTACATTAAATTGAACTATAAATGGGTGAGAATATACAATAAAGTAATTATACAAAAGAAATAATGTTAAAAAAATATTGTGTTTAAAAATGTCATTTTTATTTATGTAAATTATCAGTTATTTATTTACTCATTGCTTTGTTCTGGTAGCTCAAGCCTCTCATTGATTATTTTTCTAACCCAGAACATCACGATTTATTCCTAAACTTCATTTTGTCACCTCATACAAGATGCTCATGCTGTTTTAAACTCTAACAACCCATTATCAATGTGTATCAAGTCCATTTATCTCACAAACGTGAGATTTCTAAGATTTTATGACAATGTTTGTGTGTGTGTGTCTTCCAAATGTTCCATACATTAAAGAGAGGGTAAAGTTCAATTTTAGCCAAGAATTTTAGTCTAACTATTTGTTTCTTCAGTACATTTCAGATGAAACTGTGTTTTATAGAGTAAAACCTTTGCCAACAGGTTACTTGAAGGATAAATTACATCTATACATGACTCAGCGACCTTGTACTGGTTCGTCCTTTAATAACTATTTATCACCCAAGTTATTTCATGTTAAGTCATGTTTTTAATCGACAGTCTTACTGCTACTTTCTTAGGTATTGCTACAGTAACATTTAGCAATTTAGTTGTAAATTTTAACAGCGTTAAACTAGACATGTGAGCTAGCCTGGTTTTAGATTAGCTTAGTGCACACTGGATGCGTTGTAGTGTTACTGAATCACAGATAAGAGCCAATCAGAACAGAGCTCATTTACATTACAGTTTTAAAGGTAACACAATGCAACCTTCTCAGAGGGAAGAGAGAAATGTAATGGTAAATAAAAAAAAAGCAATACACATACATGAGTTATTTTTAATTTTATGTACACTAAATATACGTGCTGGACCTCAGCAAAAGGAATATGAGAAAAAGAAAAGAAAATTAAATTAATTCCAATATGAACAGCATAGACATCATGCTAACAGGATGTACAGTTACAGGAACATGACCTGCTGCAAACTATGCATCTCTGTGTGCATGCACACACACACACACACACACACACACACACACACACACACACACACACACACACACACACACACACAGGAAAGTGGATTCAGATGAAGATCACAAAAGCTGCACAAAGACAGACTTTGTATAAAGTCCTGTAGCTAAGCAGAACTCTTACCATGTGCTTTAAGGTTTATACACTATTTTTGCTGTGTGTGTCTGTGGTGTAAATGTTTTCCTTGTTGCCTTTGAGTTAGGTATTGCTTTCTTTTCATCATCTTTTTGTGTGTGTATGTGTGTGTGTGTGTGTGTGTGTGTGTGTGTGTGTGTGTGTAATAAATACCTTTAAACCACAAACCACTAAAACAACCTCCTTTTCTGAATTTCCTGTAGGTGTGGAGTGTTTCTTAGTGTTCTGTATGTAGTATATCTGTGTAACTGTAAATGACATTTTTTGAGACATATGAATAAATCAAGACTAATTTAAATATTTCTCCAAATCAGTGCTCTGACGGTTTGAATAAATGGGAAGCAACATGCACGAAATGTGACATTCGTTTGCTTTCACTGGTAATTAGCCTCTAAACTTCTGCTTTGATCTTTTGTAAGCTGGACTGGGATAACTGTAGTTTATAGAAAAGTGTTAGTCAGAGGTCAAAACAAAGAAGAGAGGCCCCTCCTGCTGAACAAACAACTTTATTGTTCCCAGAAATTGTACTTCAGATGTTTACTCTTTGACTAATGTACATGAAATCTGCAGATATGAAACAACTGAAGCTATGTTTCTAAACTAACTTCTGCCCTGATTGCAAAAGTTGATGTGAGGAAAAAGTCAATTAAAATTGGCTTTCTGTCAAATATGATATGAATTAGAGTCTGTTCTGCGGTTTAGTAAGGAAGTGGAAGTTAGTTGCAGGGAAGTTAACACACACACACACACACACACACACACACACACACACACACACACACAAAATACAAAAAAGTACAATACTACTTTTGGGTCTTTCCAAGTGAAAGCTATAAATGTGTTACACCAATGTGTTTCTGTAGCCCAGAAACTGACACAGCTAACAAGTGGTGCTAACAATGTACTTAGGTAAAGCAGGCTAGTAAGCTACTGTACTTAGCTACTGTAAGCTAGTTATTACATCAAAACAGGGCAAAGCTGAAGTCACAAAGGATGTGGCAAAAATATTGTGTCTCTTATAACTAAACAACAAACTAGCTAGTTAAAGTTAGCTGTTTACAGAGCTGACCATTACCTCCAAAAACCTTCTTTAGTTTAGTAGCAAATTTACCACAGTTTATCCCTCAGATGAGCAGATTTACCACATTTATTCTATCACTCAAATGATCAAATCTTTAGTTTAGTAGCAATTTTACCACAGGTTTACTCATAATGCCAAGCTTCTGAAATATCCACTTTATATAGCAAGCAAATTTCTATTAATTAAATCGGGTGTATAGCACAAATTAAATGCTTTTCCATAAAAAATAATACTGAGAGAAATGATTGTGTCAAAAAAAAATACATCTGTGGTGTGCTTCACTGTCTGTCAGTACCAAAACAACCCTAAAACTATAAACTGTACAATCAGTTGACCATGTGTTGTGCTAGCAGGAGCGGTATACAGTGGTCTCATCAGTACATGCTAATTTATGTCAAATATGAAAAATAAGCTTGTTAAATAAAGAGAAAAGAAAACAAAATAATCAGATAAAAGTAAGCGACACAAACATTTCTCACATCATAAATAGCGCTGTCAATCATCAATAAATGCTTCCTTTATTTGTTTGGCTTCCACTACAGCATTTCTGTTAACAAATCAGAAATACTTCCACATCCAAACAAGGCTTCAGTCATCGACATATATTTATGTCAGATCTGTAAACTGTAGCCACAGACAGATAGCTAGCTCAGGAATTTCTCTATCTTGAAACGTTTCCAAAAAGCTTGTTATTATAAAAGTAGTGTTTAACAGTTAAACAACAGGAAGTAACTAAACTGATCTTTGACCCTGTTTTATCCTCCTTCAGTGTGCCCAATTCTCCGAATTTAATTCAATTTAATGAATACATGATCTGAAATATGTTGAAAGTTACTTTCATGTTACTTGTACACAATGACATATTTTTGTTTATTATTATCCATTGTAACGTTATTTATATCTTTGCTCGTTTGTTTAAACTACACGACTTTATAGTTCTGCATTATTTGAGCTACTGTTGATTTTCTTAAATTTGTTGGTTTTTTTTGCTTAGCTAGAGGAGCTCATCGATTTTCAGCTAGCTTAGTTCATAGTTAGATTTCAGGAAGTTGTTAGTAGTGTTAAAGATGCCCTGCCACACGTATTTCATTACTTTTGTGGTAATAATGTCTGACGTTTACCATGGACTCTAACATATTTTTTGTGGAAAAAATGCCTTGGTTACCTTGTTTCAAGCCATTCTAGTATGGTATAGAAAGCCTGCAGGAAGACTCAGCTCGATGTGCGCCAGTTCTCATTAATATTTAATGAGCTATGCTGCTTGGCTCCGATTGGCTAACCACTAGGATATGAGAGCATGACTATTCATTCACCCAGTGCAATAAATAGCCTAGGATAGAGGAACTTTGTTTACAATCACCTGGAATTGCGGCAGAATGGCTTATTCAGGTATATTGACATTCAGCCATATAGGAAACTCATTGAGCTACACAAATTCTGTGGGCGCGGTCTCAAGTGAGAGAGCTCATGAATAGTAATGAGCTCGATCATTTCTACGTCACTCTGAGCAGCTTTTCTAACTGACCTGATTTCTCCGCTTATTTCTTTTAAGTGGCTAGAACTGACCGGAGAGGTAACAGTTCATTTTCACATTCCTGACACAACACAAACACATATGGACCGAACACATATCAAAAAATACAAGTAAAAACGGTTTATGTGGAAGGGCACCTTTAGGTAAACCCAGGCGAACGAATGAATGAATTATACCCGAGACATTATCAAGAAATCAGCCTTTTCATAATCCCTAATGAACATGACATGAAGGTTTTCATAGGTCTTTAAACATAGGTGTTACAAATAAGACCCAAAATGGGTCAGCAAATAAAAAACTAATTTCCATTAAATTAATAGAAGAGAAATTAGTAGGTGAAAGGACTGTAGACTATTAAGGTGTGTAAATGTGTGTAAATGTTTGAGATATAATACAAGACATATAAATACCAACGAGTTATATTTTACTGCCCTGTCATGCACAGAGAAATAAACCCTTGTACCTCAAGGACAAATCCTTGAGCACAGCTCATTAGTTTATTGTGCTAAAAAGCGACAAGTTTTTTGCTGTACCTTTGTCACGCTAATTTCTCTTAAAGGGATTTTATTATTAAAGTGCATACTGTGGCTTGACAAAGCAGCAGATGTGCAGTCACCTCACTTTATATTTATTTCCACACAGTTCCTGATAAGAGTGTTTAGAAATAGTACTGAAAGAAGCAGATGCAAAACATGTCTAAATAGAGCAGGAAAGGAAGCACATAATGTCAGGTTGACAAGTAACAGAGAATTGCATGCGCACAAAGTTACTGATAACCACCACATGACAGCATCAAGTGAAACGTCTATCTTTGGCATCTTCACCAATAAAATGGTCAACGCTTCAGATGTGTGAAGATGTGCTTTTTTTGTTTTTTCTTATCTTCTTAGCTTGACCACACTGGGCTGGTAGTACAGTTATTAATAAAGAAAAGAATTAAGTGGAAAAACAAGACCAAAGTTTTATTTCAAGGTCCACCTTCACCATTTTTAACAGGTATGTTTGAAAGGGTGTGAGTTTGAATCCCAGGTTCATTAAGCTGCCACCACTGGTCCCATAAGCATGGTCTTTGATAAGGAAAATTGCCAAATGCCAAAAATGTGAACAAGCAATAAATGCACTCCCTCTCTCTCTGATATCGATCGCAGTGACATTAGCCCATGAGAGCTCATATATGTAAAAGAGGGCAGATTTCCAAACAAGCCATGTGATTTCCTTCAGCGTCCAGTATTTTAGCTGTTTGAGGATGACAATACAATCAATTCAGAAATCTCAACTAGCTAGTAAGTTAGTAAGTTACCTGCTAACTCGTTCTTTTACTGCAATATTAACACTCGCTAAACTTTTGGTAGCACAGAGTGCTCAGAAACAGTGAGAATATGCTGACAAAATCCAAAAATAAATTAAAACAAAAATATTTAAAAATAATAGGAAAGAAAAGAAAAATTGTATCATAATTAGTCAAGAAAGTCCTGTTAAAATAACAGCAAAGACAGATACGATTTCATACATTAAACAAATACATATATATTATAGCAAAAAAATTAATTAATTAAAAAAGGGATATCTATAACACATTTTAGCTCAATCGATGGCCATGGAGCAAAAACTGAGAAGGCTCAGAATGCATTGTGGGAGAATATTAAAGAAGTCTAGTACTTGATCTAGTACTTGATTTGCTCATACGATGCAATAAAAGACTTTCATTTTCATTCATTGTCGAATTTTCACTTGAACTTTTATGTAATTTCTGCAAGTTTTGCTCTGTCTATCTTGATCATTAAACATCTTTGTGTTGTCTCCATTATGCAATAATTAATCCAATCAATGTAAACAAATATCGGTGGAATTTAAGTCGAATTCAGTGTGCTGGGGAAAAGTGTTGTACAAACCTAAGTTAGTAGACTAGCACTGAAGGCAAACCGAGAGGAAAATAAAACACTTCGAGACATTTTTCTTTGGAAACCATTTCAAATATTGTACACTGGTAATATTGTGGTGTGTAATCAAATCGAGTAAATCGAGTTTAGTACTGCTTAAGTAATAATGATACAGCAGTGATGGAGCAGAGACACAGTATGAGAAGACAGGAAACACAGGTTTCACTCCATGAGTCCTGTTACGCTGAATGCACACTGCAGACCACTGCTGCAAATGCACAAAGCTGATGCATGAATGTACAGGGGAAACGAGTCTTACCAACACACACACACACACACACACACACACACACACACACACACACACACACACACACACACACACACACACACACACACACACACACACACACACACACACACACACACACACACACTCAGGCAGTCATGTAACTGTGGTCTGCACCCAAGCGTAGGCTGTTCACACCCATCAAACAGCGTATGCACCTCCATGGCATTCTTGACATCCAAATTGCCATGACAACGCGCTTTTTAGACCCCAAACACCATGCCGACGTGTTAAACTGTGATTTTCATCACCAGCTGGAGGCCTGCTGCCATCAGAGCCAAGGGTAGAAGTCTGTAAACCTGCAAGTAAAAACTCTTCAGTTTCTGAGATTCAATGAAATCAACGATTCCTGGGAGTCGAGTTTTAAGTATGAGGTAAAGACTCAGCCGAGAGGTTAACACACATTACCTCATCTTTATTCAGGTGATTCACTCACCTTGCAGATTTCTCGTCTCCATTTTCAAATAAGTAAGATCCAGTCATGATTTCAGGAAGCGGAAAGCGTGTATGAAAAAAGAGCTCTAAATGTGTCATTCCAGAAAGGACATGATTCTGGTTACATTATTCATTTGAGAGACGCTGTTATGCGAGTCAGAACAATATCCAGGCATAAAGCTCAGGCGTGTGAAGCTGGAGAATTGCTCAAGATGGCAAAAGCTGTAAGAATACAACAGTGCTCTGGAATTAAAAAAAAAAAAACAATACGTTGTACAGATAAAAGGGACCGTCAATGCAGTAACAGAAAACTGAACACAGTTCAGTGATCATCCCAGCATGATCCAACATGCTCTCTCTCTCTCACACACACGCACATACACACAAACTTTCTGCTACAGCTGAACCCTTTGCTTTGGCAGGAGCAAATCACAGACATTACATAAAATGCAAAACTCTGCAGAAATACAAGTCGAACCACCCACATTACACCTACTCACTCACAGATTTAAAAACATATCCAATAACAGGGGATCAGGGAACAGGCCGGAACTATTAACACAACTGTACAACGACAACAACCACCTTTGTGATGCTTAACAATCAACGATTCAACCAACAAAGATTGTTTACTGCTATAAATATTGCACATCAGCTCAGAGTGCTTGGGTGCTTCAAGTGCGGAAAATAAACATGTACTTGTCTTTCCTTCCGTTTGCCGATTTTAACAGGATGTGAGACGGTCAAGTCGAGGAAAAATCAATTATACGTTATAATACTAAGGTTTGCTGACAAACTGCTGGCAGTTCTGGAATAACTGTTTTAAACAAAGCTGGTTAAATATAATATCTATCATAAAGATATATTACAATCTGTCTCAGTTTATTCGGTTTTGTCCATTTGGTGCACTGATTGATTTTTTTGAACAGCATTTGGTTCACTGAGAGTCATTAATTGGTTTGACCCGTCACCATCATTGGCTCAGTTCGGATTCTTTCCATTTCTTTAGTCAAGGTTCAGTGCATATGTGGACCAATTACACTGGCATGCATATTGTGTAGAAATCTATTAAATAGTTTATTTCATATAAACCTCTGTGATGATTCATTAAAATTTAATCATCACAGAGGTTTAATCATGAGATTCATCACTTTTATACTAGAACACCATAATGTAATTTTTCCCCTTTATTTCTTTATTTCCTTTATAAAGGTTTTATGCAGAAACCTTTCACAAAATGTACCAAGTAGCACAAAAAACTGGAACTATCAACCAACCAAAGAAGAAGGAACCATTTTCCAGTTCCAACAAGAATCAAACTGAATCCAATCCAGACCAATGACCAACAACTTACAAGCAACATGGAAGTGGAACGAAATGCAGAGAAAATAAATAGGCAAGTTCATAACAGTCAATTAGGTGTAGGTGAGTTGTGACAAGAACATGTGGCTTTTGTCAGTTTACACAGTTTTGGCTAACAAACCTGTTCAAAAAGTATGATTTAGTACATTTACAGTTATCTAATGTTTGGATAAATGGAAAAACACCAAAGTATACACAAGCAGGTCATGGGCAGACACTGAATGTTGTCATCTCCAATGATTTCTCATGTGTGTGTGCGCGTGCACATACACACACACAACGTGCCTTTCATGCTTTGCTTGTTCATCCATCTCTTTGTTAAAACAGTGAGAAAAAGTGGACTTGCCCAGGCCCATTCCTGTGGTTCATGTCTGAGATGAGAGACCTTTGCGTGTGCGTGTATGTACATGTGTGTACGTGTATGTGTGTGTGTTTTTAGCTGTATGCAAGGCTTGAAAGCTTATTGGAAAGAATATTCCAAAACAACTTCCTTCTTCAGTCTAGACACTGACTGTATTCTTTTAACATAATCAGTACTAACAGCACACCAAACACTCTGCACTCATAACAGAATTACAACCCGCTAAGAATACCTAGCATGTAGCGCTGTAAAGTGCACCTCGTTCGGCTTTTGTTTCTGCAGGCCTGCCACTGCTAACCAACTGTAAAACACTTTGCTGTGGTTAGTGTCATACTTTGCCCTTAACGCAGGAAATTAAACAACAAAAGAAAAAAAAATCACACTTTGTTACTAAGACATACAAGACTTATATAATATCATCATCCTCCTTAGGCTCACTAATACAGGCTAAGAATCAAAGAAATGTTCATCTTTTAGTGTCCTTGGACTCCTCCTACTTTCACAGTCCAACTACAAACATGTAACAGTATATTAGGGTCTTGCTCAACAGTGAAGCACAGAAGTCAGAAGACCGTAAATAGCAAGCTGATGCCAATTCGCGATTCTGTGTCTCACACATATGTGCATCAAAATAGCATCAACAAGTATGATGTAGCTTCGAGTACACTGCTTTTAAGCGTGCTCTGTTTCTGTTGTGTTAGTGGTTTTGAAGTCTAACACCACAAGAGTATAACACTACAAGCAAATATGCTTGTAACAAGGAAGATAGATAGATAGATAGATAGATAGATAGATAGATAGATAGATAGATAGATAGATAGATAGATAGATAGATAGATAGATAGATAGATAGATAGATAGATAGATAGATAGTGTTTACATGAGGAGGTGAATTAATTGGCTGGAAACGTTTCACCTGAAAAACACTCAACAGATCTGTTTATCCAACTGCATGCTGAACAGAAATATACGTCTGCCTTCCATAAAAAAGATGCGCCCCAAAAAAAGAAATGGCCCCAATATTAGAAACCTACTATACCGTTAGTAGGAGTTGAATAAAAAAAGATGTGATGACTAAGTATTCATATAGTGAAGTTTATTTAGCATTAAGTTTCCAGGGTCTGTGCTTTGTAAAACTGTGAGGTAAATGTTAATTTGACATTTTCCAACATGGATAGCTCTCTGGTTTTCTTGTTAACAAAAAGCAGCATTGTTTTTTTTTTTCGTGACATATAAACTTCAAGCAGGTCTGGCAAGTATCTAGGTAATAACATGGAACAATACATATTCACGGATTAAATGTAAATTTATACATATATATGTATTTTTTAAATATACAGCTCCTATAATCTATATCAACTCATGGTCATCTTGTCCTTGATTATTTTCTTATTACAGTTCAAGTGTTTCCTTCCTTTCATTCAAGTCTGGACAATTCTATTACAAATTAACACATAAACCCAAGATATCCTACTTATAAACTGTCTCCTTATCGTCCCAAACCGATATTGTGCAATGAACATGTGTATATCAGGTCATGTGCTTTGAAAGTGGTGAATATCGACACAATTTACAACAACCCTAAAACATATAACTAAACGTGCAATGGAGAATTAAACTGGTGTATACGACTTTATACATGATTTCCATGATAGTCATTGCACAAATGTCAGGCATAAGTTGAGGTCTTTGTCAACTCTCATCAAAGTGAGATCTCATTTGAGGAAAAGGGCCTGATAAGACAAGGAAAATGGCAGTTTCAGTTACTATTACATGGTTACCTAAATTTCTGAGTTATTACCCTGGAAAGTCCAGCTACACACATAAACGTTACTTCAGTTCTGACTCAACAGTCAGTTGATGAATTGATGCTGTATATATACCTCAGCTTCTTTACTGGCTGAGCAGGAAGCAGCTTGGCCAAATGTGGCTGAAGGATTTTAAACAAAGCTATTTGTAAGTAAGCTTAAAAGTAAAAAGGAGGAAATCATACAACCGGTAACCCAAGACCAGCAGGATTATATTACAATTGTCACAGCGTTATCAGGGTGTTATCTTGGTCCTGGAAAAGTTCCTGGAGTAGATTCCTGGTGTGTTGATGTGAGATACAGATCAAAATTACATGTTTTGGTAAATCACAGCTCCCTAGACTTTTAAAAACAGCAACAACAAGCTGTAATTGGTAATATTATTGTAATATTAAGGTTAAAGCTAAACATTTCTTACTAGTATGAAGCAAATTTAGACAAAAGTTTCACTATCAGTATGAATAATAACACAACTAACAAAGCAGTGGTGTGATTTGACCCCACCAAAGCAATTTGCCTATGTTATCTATTAACGTACATAGCACTGTTAGTTTTATTGATTTATAGTTACATTTAACAGCTATTTAACAGTCTTTTCCTCACTGGATTTTGTTTTTGTTTTTTCCTTAGACCAAATGCAAGTAAATAAAAAGCATAGTTTTAGCTATATTAACAAGAAGACAAGAATTAACTGTCTTGAACCCATGTTTGTACCTTTCATGAATGCTAAATGGCACATTAAACTTCACCATACCTACAATATCTGATGAATCCAACCTAGAAGTCCCTGTCTGAGTTGTACTATAATAAGCCATGATTTTTTTAGAATGAGCATTGCTCTATAATAAGTTCAATATTAAGTCATCAAGCAATGTGATATAAGCATTATGATGATCTATAGAACTGTTTTTAAATGAACTATTTTTAAACCTTTACTTCGAGTTAAAGGCCTGCATACCACAAATTCTTTATGATAAAGCATAGACTCAACATTGACCGGTCAAACGAAAGTTCATTTTCAAATGTAAGCCTTCACAAGCAGAAAAAATTCCTTGGAATCGAGAGTCGGGGGTTAAACATTACAGCCAGTTTCCTTCTGTGGGAAATTCAACTGTGGAAAATACAAGCGGTCAGACTGCATTCCTCAGAAAACAACACAAAGTAAAAGGTTGGAAAATAAAGTACAATCGGTACACGGTACAATCAGTCAGCTGGGGCTTCTGCTTCATTGCTCAGTACTGAGCCAGTATTTCACGCTGTACAGTAAATAATAAAATCTGCTACTTTCCTAGGTCAAATGTATGATTAACCAATATGAACAGAACAATCTCAGTACAGAAATCATCCTTTAGTGTAATACTGTGAGTTAATTACAGTAAATTGTTAATTCAAAATGATGATCATACAGTGAAATTAACAGTATTTTTACAGGTGAAATATTTAACCTATACGGAGTTTTAGTACAAGCAAGAAACCTTTAACATTTAAAAATGCAGAGCAGAAAGAAAAGAGGAAGTAAAACCCTATTTAACCATAACAACTTGCTGACTGTTTTCGTAGTTTACCTGAGAACGAAATGTCGTCAGTGCTGGATATTATTAGCATATTGTGGCCTCGGAAAATGTGTTTCAAGTGTTCATGGTAGTGAACACACTAATAAAAAAATACGAGCAGCCACTGATCGGTCATAGCATTAAAGTCGGTTCTCAAGACCTTTAAAGGTTTGCTGTGGTATCTGGCACCTAGATGTTAACAGCAGATCCTTTAATCTTTTAAATTGTGATGTGGGTCCTTCATGGATCTGACTTGTTTGTCCAGTATGCAACAATTAGCTTGAATCATCAGATCAGGGCACCGTATTCCATGTGTATTTTAACGGTTTGTGCTACAGTAGCTCTTCTGAAGGATTGGACCAGACATGCTAGATTTCATTCACCATGTGAATCAACAAGCCTTGTATGTCCATGACCCTTTTGGTGGCTCACAAGTTGTCCATCTTTGGACACCTTTTGCCATGTACTAACCACTGCATGCCGGGAACAACCCAAAAGACCAGCTGCTTTTACCTATTGCTACTTTTTTCCTGCTTCCAACACATAAACTTTGATAACCGAATATTCACTTGCTACCGAATATATCTCACCCCTTGACTGGTGCCATTATATCAAAACAATCAATGTTATTCACTTCACATCAGAATACAAACATCCAAACTCTGCCGTGTAATAATTTTAGAAATATAACAAGCTCAAAATATTAGGTCTTACTTGTTTATAGGTACTTGAAATTACTCACAGACAGTGTATATGATTAAATCTGATATGACTACACCATTAATTGTATATAAAAAATATAACACAAGCTGTCAACACTAGGGTGATAATTTTCCAAGAACAGCTCATCCTGAAGTGGATACTCTATTTATACCATGACAATTAGCCTCCTCTGACAATTCTTTATTAATTAAAGTATAACATGGACGTTTTATCCATTTAATGTTGTGAATGCATGTTTAAGTGGGTATAAACGAAGTAGTTGTTTCACCAGCCTCTTTTCCCACTTCCCACCTCTTGAAGATAATGATACAAAAAAATGCAGTTTGTCATGTTACTGAGAAACCACAACCCCTCCGGAACTGGAGACTTTCCATATCAGAAAACTTCAAACTTCATCAGAAAACAAACCCTATGAGCTTACAAATGACCAGCACTGAAGGTTCCTCCTTAAAACACTAAATAAACAAATTTCCTCACAGAAAATGTGATCAAACACCTCTGTCAGAGCAACTCTGAATTAGAATAGCATCAACCTCTGTTCTTTACTTCCCCTCTGACCTACCTTGTTATGTTAATGTTTGCTATGTGGGTGTGTTGGCTAATAGATTTTGAACGAAACTTGAACAAAAAGAACACTCACCATTTCACAGTATGTCACATTTTGTCTGTGAAGTATCAGTGCACTTAGCAACCAAACTTTGCAGAGAGTTAGCTTTGCGTTTACTGGGAAATTCCTCGTTCTGTATCATTCCTTACAAATGCAACAGATTTCTTTGATTAAAATGATTAAATGCTTTACAAAATGCAGTAGCAGGCTTATCCTTTATTGTGGTAATAAGTGATACATTTAGTATACCATGATTTTTCCCTACTGTTTACTGGATATTATAAACTTGACATATGGCTCATTAATGTGTGCAAATTGCTTCCAGTGCCAGAAAGTCTCTCTTTCCTCCTCTGTATGTGGTGCTTACAGGTGTGGTTGTAGAAGACTTTCCAAATTAACAAGTAGACACAACATCCTAACAGACATTGCGTATTTACTAGGCAAAACTGATGGAAATCACATTGTCTGTGAGAATAGACATGGGTAAAAAAAACAGCCTAAGAGAACTCCAAATGATTGGACTGATAAAGTTGTAATTAGCTTCACAGTTTTACAACTGGTCATTAAAATGTCTATTCGTGCATATATTAATATTTTACTATTATTTTCTTTGTTACCAAATATATATTTCCCAAGTACACAATACCAAAACATAAAAATAGCTAACTCAACTCACTAATCAGATAGCTAGCTGTCTAGTACAAGCAAAAAGTATCTTTAACTCAGCCTTAATGCAACAATCATGTTTGATAGCTGTTTTAATATAGATCGTTGTTTATTTTGGCTAGTCACACAGTCCATTTAAATTGAATAAGGTGTGTAACAGCTGCTGATACTGAATCGGGTCTCCACATTAGCACTTTTTGTGTTTTCAAAGGCAGAGCAGAGATGTGAATGGGGGATGGGCTTTCAGGTGACTCCTGAGGTGATTGGTTTGTTTTTAGCCATTAGCTAATTTTTGGTATTTTTCCCCAGGACACTGCTGACCTAAAGAATCTTGATAAAAGCACTTTACAATGGCAACATGTTGTCTCTTAAAGTTTTAAAGTATTTATAACAAACATTAATCAAAATAAGTAATTTTTACTTTACCCGACACTAGTTGTGACAATGACTAGGCAATTACCTAGAAGAACATAGTGTCTACATATAAAGGACAGAAAAACTCCCTTTATATGTATGTATAAATTTATGGTACATCACTTACCTAAATAAAAATAGATTTATGGTATGTCACTTACAAAATGTAATAAAATTTTAAATGGTTACAAGGGCTAAAGCTGACACACTGAATTTGGGGAATTCAGGTTTCATAGTGAGATGGATCTGGTTTCATACTCACTCCTCACAGTGTAATTATAATTCCACCATAATGTGACTGCCGATTTTGTACTGCTTTGTCATAAGGATAGGCTAATCCTGTACTATAAAAAAATCACCCAAACCTTTAAAAACTACATTCAAACCATGAGCAACACCTGTATTAACAATTGTCAGTATAGGTTCCCAACACCTCTAATAGGACCTTTATACTCTTATACCATAAATGACTATGATTTCTTGTATGTGATCGTGAAAACAAATAGTCTTGCTGTGATGCCTCTAATATTTTTAAACACAAACCTGTAAACCTGCAGGCTCAGCTAATAAGAGATAATTTCGAAAGAGCTCTGATGGAAACGGAAATAAGCGAGATTCCTCAACGGGGTGGCAAATTGCAACATGGAAGCTGGCAATATTCCAAGGGCCCTGAATACACAAGTTGAGTGAAAGTTTTTAGAGAATGAAAACTGTCTGGGCTGGGGAGCGTTACTTTGTCAGGATTAAAGGTACAGTCGAAATTCTTTTTTTAATTCTTGCTAGTACACAAAATTAAAGTGTAAAACATTATCTCAGAACAAGTGTACTACATAGCTGAAAAAAAGTTGAAAAACGATGTTTGTTTGCATTTTGATTATACTCATGTCGTTCATTTCACAGATACTCCCCGACACTCTTTCACACTTTCATAAATAATCAGGAGGTGCTGCATGTTTATATAGAGCTTGTGACTTGTTTGGATGTCCGAGTGCATAAAACGATCTCATGTGAACCAGCATATGTTTTGAAGGCATAGCTTTGTGTACATGGGTGAAAATGGGGTGGGCTCAATAAAGAAAAAAGGTATTCATTTAATCATTCAACTAATAACTAATCTCCGTCATTACCACATTTTAAAGGTGTATTTGATAAGATTGTGCCATTAATATTTTAGACCTCCACTGAGAGGAGACTGACTCTGTGATCCTGATCCTCTAGAGATTTACCAGCACCAGTTAGACTCTGCTATGCTAAAGAGGAAATGCCAACTCCATGTGGTCTTTGAGTACAACAACCTCCTCATCAATACAACATTTGTCGGACTGTATATTTATAAACACACTTCCGGTGTCACCCATATGAGGATGAGGTTCCCCTTTGAGTCTGGTTCCTCTCAAGGTTTCTTCCTTTACGATTCAAGAGAGTTTTTCCTCACCACAGTCACCTCAGACTTGCTCATTAGGCATAAATACAAACACATTTAAATATATCTAATATTAAATCGTGAATTTTGTATGACAAAATTCAAGCACCTTTGGTTCTATGTTTATGTTCTGTAAAGCTGCGTTGAGACAACGTCAACTGTAAAGAACGCTATACAAATAAACTTGAATTGAATTGAAAATTAGGTCTCAAAGGGTTAGGAATGGTTTGACATTTATATTGTTCCAGCCAGTGTTCATGAAGCTCAGCCCCCCATGTCTCAGTTGGAACATGTGGTCTAGAAAATAACTGATACCCAAAGACAAAATCTTTCTGGGCTGGAAGATAGTTTTAGTTAAATAGTTTGAGTTTTCTATGCTTTTGATAAGGAAACTGTTTAACCCATTGGGTCTTCTACGTTATTTGTCCATTATTTCACCTTTAACTTACCTACTGATGAGGAGTCTTCATGCTCGGAGCTGAGGTATCCGTCGCTTCGCCTGTCCGGTGTGCTGCGGCCCGAACCGTAGCTCCCTCGGATCGGGACAGACGGCGATAATCTCCCGTCATCCCCAGAATCAAAATCCCTACTATACCGAAATGGTCTGAGTGACGAGTTGCGGTTCTCCCGCATCTTCTGATCGATCAAGTTCTTCCGCACGAAGTTCTCGTTTAGCTCCACGTCGTCGTAATCTTTGTCGCTGTCGCGCTCCGATTCCCGTCTCCTTCTACCACATTCACCATGGAGATATGAGGTACCTGAACCTGGAGTGTTTTCCTTCACCAAAGCGGACTTTTTACGCGGAGGAACCAGGATGGGTTTACCAGTTTTGCTTCCTCTGACCGGCTCCTCCATGCTCTTGCACACGATTGCGTGCAGCTTGATCCCCGGAGGAGCGCGCATGCTTTCCCCGTGCGTGTTTGCTTGTTTGGTGGCCACGACATCCGCGTCATGCTCCTGGGTGCCCCATCTCTCCAAGTCGTGATCCTTGGTGCCCCATCTCTCTGCGTCATGTTCCTTGGTGCCCCATCTCTCCGCGTCATGCTCCTTGTTGCCCCAGCTCTCCACGTCGTGCTCCTTGATGCCCCATCTCTCCGCGTCGTGCACTTTGGTGCCCCATCTCTCCGCGTCGTGCTCTTTTGTGCCCCATCTCTCCGCGTCGTAACTTTTCCTCTTCTGCGCAATGGTGGTCTGCAGGTAGATCACCTTGAACTTCTCCATCGCCAGCTCCTGCTGCAGGCTTTTCAGCCGCGCTTTACATATCTCCAGCTCGTTCGCGATATCCTCCACGGAGGTCAGGTTCATCCTGGGCACCTCTCCGTCTGGAAATTCATTCCTCCAGTGCTTCTCAAATTCCTCCTGATCCCACATTTTTATTATTTTTTTACTATTTTATTTCCTCTTTCTTCAAAGAAAAGTGGTTCCAAGGGGTTAAATGCCCCCAAATGCCCCCCAAAAACGTCCGCAAACTCTAAACTAATCTATTTTGTTTATAGAAATGTTCATTTTCTTTGTACCTCGCTTGAGCTTCCTTCCACGCAAAGACAGATCCGCGTAACAGAGTCGGGAAAGAAAAAAAAACAACTTTCAACTTCCGTAACTTTGGGAAGCGCTGACGTCACCGTCCTGAAATCCAATCACAGGAGCCCGTTGGAGGTACGCGTAATACCGTACTGACTAGTATGCAAATGCGCATTGTGACGCAATAATTTTACGCTATGCAAATATAACATCTCATTATTAAGAAACAAATAAACAATTAAAGAAAGAAACATGGAAAACATTACGTACCAAGAAAAGGGTTCACGCAACAGTTTATGGGTCCAGATATAACCTCATAGTTCCAAAGAAGTTACCTTTACCTTTCCCTTAAGGTCTAACATTGTTTACAATATTTTTGGGCAAAATATTTTTGTTATGTTTGGCTAGCCGTTATGACCGACTGTTATGGATATCTGGCCTGATAAAAATATTCAAGACAACAAACACTTCCAAAATAATATGCAAAGTACTATGGTGCAATACGTGTCCAGTTACTGAAAGTGATTTATTATGGTCAGGGTGGCAGTGGATACAAAGCCCATCCGAGGTTTATTGACGAATTAGAATAGCTGATCCATAGAGCATGAGGAGAACCCGCTCTGTAACAAAAGTCAAGTGTGTGTCGAATATGTGTTATCCCTCTTGAGGAGCCCTTAATGTGTTAATCTGTGAAACCTATTAGAGTATGATTTGACAGACATGATTCCCAGAACAAAAGTTAAAGAAAGCGGTAATTAGCCAAAGATCCGTAAGGAATATTTAGTTCTATGTATGATTGAGTCATGTATGATGATCATTCTAGCAGGAATCATTCCGACTGTCTTCCTTCAGCACTTGTATGAATAGGAATAATTATGTTGCCAATTTGTACATATAATAATACAGACTAATCTTAAGCCTGTTATTAGCCAAGACAAGCATTAGGAAAAAAGGTGAAATGATCAATATATAAGAACATCATAAGGTGTTTTATAAGTGCCTTTTTTCACTCTTCCTCACAGGCCAAAAGCAATTTAACTCTCATTCAGATTTCACTCAATAGCATTAGCTGAAGAGGACAAATGTGATATGGGTATTGCGGTGTCGGTGGAGTAGAATAATGGACAGGCTCCATTGCTATGAGGTAACTGAAGACGAGAGACATGTATACTGATAGCCCCGACCAGCAATGCAGAGAAAGGAAAGAGGGTGAGGTTTAGGGGCATGGGGCATCCTGCTTCAGAGAGTCTATTTGTGATCAGATTTCAAGATCATTTGACATTTTGGAGCTTAACACATGAAAAGAGTAGAGCTATCGGAACTAGTGAAAGAGAAAATCATGCAGGAGAATGGAGATGGAGTGAGATTTGAGCATGCATCAGATAATAAATGAGTCTGACTTTTGCACTCTGGTCAATAAATGCATAATGAGATGTAGGTCATTCATGAACTTCTTATTGTAATAGAAGTAGGAACCGTATTGGCAAAGGAATAAAGCAATCGTTTGCAAAAAAGCTAAGGATGTTCAAACTACGTTAATTTCCTTGCATGACAGAATCTTGCTGCATGGCAGAGTTAGAAGGGAGAAACCAAAGACCATATTAGATCATCTTGTATTTGATACACATCAGTGCATTCAACTCATGACTTAAAAGCCAACCCGAGAACGAGTCTTCCAGTAAGCTCCAGCTTTGAATAGCAATATCACTTATGCAGAGGGAATAGTTCATACAATTTCATTCTTAGCAGGAAAGATAATTGCCATATGGCTGTTTTAGAAGCCTTTTTGGACCTAGTCCCAGAATGCAAAAAACCTTGCATTAAAGGTGTTTTTGATTAGGGTGTCAGGTTCGTCAAAGGATCAGTAAGCTCGAGGTAATCACTGTGTTGTTTGGTAGAACAAGGCTTGACTTCAAATTGTAAAAGTATCAAATTGTCATTTTAATAGCCCTCTGCTTCATGTAAGATGACCCAAACAACCACACACCCACCAGTGAAACTAGGTTTGCCTCATGAGTTGGATTTCAAAGCAAAATCTTAGATCATCTGGGCATGGAACAAATACCTGAGCTAAAAATATATAAAATAATAGCTAAAATACAAAAACTAGCAATGGTCTCTTGCATAGCAGTATTACACATGACAAATGTTCTAAGGGGTCTTTGACATCATATGATTTTTAGTAGTCAATCAGACATTCAATCAAACATTACAAAGGGCACCTTTAATATAAATGTCCAACCATTTATGGATAAAAACAAAGCAAATCACAAAGATCTGTCAGCTTATTTGTTTGTAAAGTGATTAGTGTGACAAAAAGCAAAACTAGCTCATAAAGGATATATCTGTCATACACTTGCGGTGGATATCTGCTTTATTACCAGGTCTAATTTCAGTAAAGGAGCAAGTGGTCATTTTTTAAAGCCTTCAATTTCCAAGAATTTCTCCATAGGTACCATATAATCTGTTTTTTAATATAAAATGAAAGGTTTTAACTAATTGTGCAGTTCCTTTCTACAACTAGCTGCATCAAATATAAGACGATATTGTTATCTTTGATATTACATGATTAATATAAGGAGAGAAATACATTTAAACATTATAAAGGGAACATTTAATATAACTGTCCACACATTGCAGGTCAGTAAAGCTACAAACAATTGAATAAAACGATACCATTTATGAGCTGGGGTGGAGCTACTTTCTGGGCCAGAAAAATAAAAAGGTATTATTAAAGTTTGAAGTTACACAATCTATTTTAATATGAACACTAGTGCACTTGCTCTTTTAGGGAGTTATCCTGTCTACCTGTTTAAAGGTTGAAAATGTAGCTGATTATTTTTAGTATTGTGTGACAAAAAAGCAGAAGTCAATCTTGCGGGACATTCACGGTGGATACCTGCTCCTCCCACCAGAGAACTGAGAGATTGCTTAGGTTTTTTTTTTTTGTTAACGCTTCCTAGGAATTCTTCTGGAATAATAATGTTCTGACTGGAAATTTTACAGCCAGTATTCTAGCTTAATCAGCACAATCGCAATATCTCCTACTGTATCAGCTACAGGATATCCTTGTTTTTAAACTTTCATAATATTTACTCCCCTTTTCGGTCTGTTTTATCTCCAGCTTCTCACATTATTCCTTGGGATACCATTACTTCAGGAGTGCTAGATCTACGTTATACATTAGGATAATATTATTATTAAAATGTCTTAGATTTTTCTTTTCTTGCACACTGCTACTATAGTTTGGATGAACAGTCTACACTCTGGGTCTTGTCTGATATGATAAATCCCTACAGTATTGAGTTACTCGTTCAGATTTTATTCTATTACAGTATATAAAGCCTTTGTGCTATCATATGTGCCCTGCCTTTTTCAGCAAGTGAAAGTATTTTCTGTCAGCTAACCCTTGTTATCCGTGGTACCTTCCATAGGGGGACTTATCTGGCAAGGGCAGTCGACAGTATTCTGTTTCTAGGTCATGCAGATTCATTCCACTTTATATCTTCTCACTGATATAAAGGCTCAAAATGTTGACTTTCAGGTGAAGGGTTGCACATATTATATGGAGTATTAATGCCCTAATACCTAACCTAACCTAACCTAACCTAACCTAACCTAACCAGTGAGGGCTTTTCTGATGACAATTCCCAAACTGATTCATTCTGACAGGATAGCTACAGTAACTCAATTGACTACTCTGCAAAAACAGGAATCTGAGGCTAGCCAGTCGGTTGGAAATCACAGGAGACTGCATAACTGCATGAATAAGCAGGTATACAGGTGTTTCTAATTGAAATCAGAGCATAAAAGCCTTTATTATTGTCACATATACATTACATCACAGTGAAATGCTTTTTTTTTCCCACATATCCCAACCGAGGAGGTTGGGGTCAGAATGCAGGGGCAGCAATGTTGCAGCGCACCTGGAGCAGGGAGAGTTAAGGGCCTTGCTCAATTTTCCCAACAGTGGCAGCTTGGCAGTGCTGAGACTTGAACATCGACCTTCCGATCAACATCCCAGAGCCTTGACCACTTAAGCCTCCACTCCCACGAGTGGTATCAATCATCACATGGTGAAGTAACAGAAGAATCATCCATCCATCCATCCATTTTCTTTAGCAATTTTCCTATAAATTATAAATGTCTTGTTTAATTGTTTAATGTCTCTATGGATGTTGCACCGTTTGACCTGTGAGACACGACATCTCGTTCCACTGCATGTCTCAACATGTAGCGAAAATGATAATTAAAGAAACTTGAAATTGAACTTGAAACCTAAAGTCTATCCAAGGGCACTTGGGGCACAAAGCGGGGGTTTATCACAGGTCACACGCACACACTCATTCACACACTATAGACAGTTTAGAGACCAATCCACCTACATGTCTTTGGACTTTTGGGAAACTACCCTGAAAAAACCTTGAAGCATAAGGAAAAAATGCAAACTCTGTGTACAAAGGGTTGAGGTCGGAATAAAAACCAGAACCCAGGAGGTGTGAAGCAAATGTGCTAACCTCAGTTAACTTATTTTTTAAATAATATTTTCTCATAAAATGTTCCATGATCCAATGTTCCAATATCCAGAAATGCTTGAATGTTTAATATGAAGAAAATCTAAGAAATTGGATGTATGTATTGATTGGCACCCTGTCCAGGATATACCATTGCCACATGTTCCTGGGATATGCCCTAGATTCACAGGAAATCATGACAAGCTGAACTGATTACTAAAGATCAATGAATAAATGGATTTTTCCTATTGATTAGGAGTCTGTCGTGTTTGTGTGTGTGTGTAATGTGAAATGTTAGAAACAGCTGTGTAAGCGATGAAAGTTGTAGGAAGTGAAACTACATGACATTAAAACCTCTTAAATATTTAAGAGGAACAATCGTCCCACAAAGTGGGGTGTGTGTAGGAGTTTGGACTGTGGTGTATCAGCAGTTAAGCTTCTGCATTTAAGTGACCACATAGTTGTTAGTTAATATCTTATGTGTTAGAGAGACAGTGTCGAGTACTTGAGCAAAGGACATCATGTCCTTACGAATACTCAGTTTGTATTGTGTTCTACATCTCATTTATGAATAAAGATTACATAAAATAAAAGCTATTTAATCTTCTGAATGAATGTATGAATGACTGAATGAATGAATGGAAGGACTTCACTTTTTATGAGTTCATAGATATTTTATGTGAGTGTCACCCTCTAGTGGTGCCCTGATATAAAAAAATATATATATATGTACTAACAACAACAACAACAACAACAATAACAATAGTTAAAACAGCACTGCTGCATCTATAGATGCAAATCCAAGCACCATTATAAGTCCCGGTTACAAATCTCACTCAGTGCAAGATTGAAACAAGATCAAAATATGAATTTTTATTATTGTTAAATATGTGCAATCCAGAACAATGGGAACAGACAGCAGCTGAAGAACAATTTACTTATAAGTAATCTAATAAAATATATATATATTTTAAAAATGTGCGTAATTTAGCTTACTAAAATATACAATCTAATTGAAAATTAAAACTTCACATATTCCACCCATATTTAACATCTTTAACGTTAAACAGATTGTCCATGAGCACTATATTTACGTGCTACATTACTGAGAACAGGATTCTTTGCATAGGTCAGTGAGCATTTTCTGTTAAAAAATAATAATAATGATAATAAAAAAATTCATTTATTACTAAAAGTGTTACATTATCACAGTGGAAATAGTGTGCAATTTTCAAATATAGGACAAAACTCATATTTCGGTATTAAACGTGTACAACCGTGTACAGGAAACTGAAACAATTCTGAGCCTTCTAGAAATTTCTATGATTAGCAAAACACCACCAATAGCTCAAGATATTTCGTTGATTCGTCTTCTTCATGTCTGGTAATCGGTTTGAGCCCAAATTTTCAGCCTGTACGTCTATTATTATTATTTTGAATTTAAATGGCAATTATTTTGCATTAAACTTATTGTGCAAAGAAACAAATATATGCTAGAATATTCAGTGAGGCTAATTTGTTGGTTGGAGGTATATTTTCGTTTAATCCGTTAAAATCACTGTTCCCTTAAAAATATTGTCACGTATTAGGAGTGAATTAGCAAGAAAGTTGATGTTTTGGATGTCGATCTATGAGGATGTGTTAAAAGAGCTTTTAAACTAAAGTGCCAATCTCTTTAGGTAGAGAGAAAAGCGAGGGATAAATCCCACAGGTAAATCCTAACCCTAACCCTAACCCTTGCAGTCAGAAGTTAGCATTTTGGACAAAGTAACTGAGCCAAATGATGATAATAACAATAACAAGAATAAGTAGAAGTGAAACTATTATATTCATGTTACAGTAATGATAGGCACTGTCTAGACAGTGACTTCCTTTACTAGTTTCTGTTTATTTATTCTTGTACTGATGCGCAAAGCTAAAGCGTGACCCCATGACTCGGTGCCGTTTGTGTTCTGATGATATTACACAGAACAAATGAATTAAAATTAAACATGTTTGTAAGGTAAAACACATTGTGCATGTTAAAAAAAAGATATTTGGAACATATTTCCATATTAGATAAATGACAATTTTGCCTTTTTTTAGTCCCACAACATTCTCAAACCTTATATATATATATATCTATTATATAGGATTAAAATACACCATTACACACACACACACACACACACACACACACACACACACACACACACACACATATATGTGTGTGTGTGTGTATGTAATGGTGTATTTTAATCCTGCCGATTTCAACTAATTCAATAGCCAAATGCATTTAAAGCAAAAAGAAGAAAAACTGATATTGCGATTAAGATGGAGTAACACATTTTAACACAAAATTGAAAAAAAAGTGAAATGAGATCACCCTAACCGGCCACCCACAGAACTTTCTGCACTACAAAACTAGCAAACAATCATGTGATTTGTGGCTAAATGATCCTGTGCTCTGACTGTAGACTTTGGTTTCCTTCAGAAAATGGCTATAATGTTAGATAAAGCTGTTAATAAACATAAATACTTTACTTCATTCTAGCAAGTTTCATGCCGAAGAAAATCTTGACGCCGAAGAACATTCCTCGGTATCACTACATTTTTTTATTTATGAGCAGTTGAGAACTGTTGTGCCTCGTTGTGTTTTATTCCTTACGTACGTAACACTCACTTCTGAGTCTTTAAAGGAAGTCAACAAAGGCATGCTGAAGAATGTACTAGAATCTAGGAACTATCAAAGTCTACTTTTTTATTTCCAAGCTAATCCAAATTTTATAGCTTCATATATTCCGTGTGTTCCGTTTGTTAAAGTAGAACGACTATCTAGGAATATAAGTATAAATAGAAACGATTTAGAATTGTATAAATATAAACTGCACCATAAAACGTTTAGGTATGACAAACTTTAAAACTAATATAAAAATATCCGATGTTTGTTCTTTGAAATTGTAAATAGATAATTAACCTGACTTGTTTAAATGATTTGATTTGTTGTAAGTGAAAGATTCCTACAAAAACTGTAAAAAAAACTTATACATGAGAGTAGTTGTAGTTTTCAGGCATGGTAGAATGCATGTAAGTTAGAGATCAGATTTTTTTTTCTCTCTCTCTAATTGTGCTGGTTATTGTGATATTTGATTGTTGAATTGAATGCAGATTGTTATTTGGTGTTTTTTCGAATGGAATTAACAGATAGTGTTTCCCTGCAGGTTGTAACGAAGGCCTGGTGCTTCTCGTAATAGGCGGCTTCATTAATAAACGTTGGGTAGACTGGACCGGCTCCCTCGTACACGATTGTCCTCCCGTCAAATGTTTGGAACATTGGGTCGCTGGGGTTCAGGGGCTCCCAATCACAATCCTAGTGTGAGGGGGAGTGAGGGGTGAGGGGAGAAGGGAGAGAGATGGAATCCCACCAATTATACACATTATTTACACAGTTCATCTTTCTTATCATTTGTGTTAATTTATTCATTCACTAAATATAAATAACACATACTATCTTATACTATACCATATTCATTCTGTGAAGAATTGTTTACAAAAAAATGCTACACAATGTTCACAGGCTGGTTCAAGTATTTCAGAAACCTGATCAGCTGGGACACATCGAGTTCTATGGGTATGTTAATGCCTTATATGTAGACAATTAAGTCAATCTCACACTGTGCGATTTTTCATAATCCTTCGCGATTGTTGCTTGTGAGACGAATATGATCCCCATGTCACACCGTAGGATGTCTGTACGACAATCAACACATGTCAAATTCGGATTCACACAAGAAGACTGGTCTGGGGTTTTATGCCTTCAATCCATGACAGGTTCAGACCAGCAGTCTCGCGCTATTATGGTATGTGACAGCAAAAGTAAACAATCTATAGCGTTTTTAGTTTTTCTTCCTGCTGTACTGTCCACCTGACTCGTTTCGACAGCTTTTCTGAAGTAATTTAAAGTTGTCGCACTAAGTGATTCACCCAGTTCGTCTCTCCTATTGGTTCAGGCTTTGACGCTTGTCATAGATGTCGTCACACTGCAGGTACTGTAAGTATCTGTAATCTTCATCGGAGGAAAAACTGATTGCAACAGCCATAAATCAGCTGTCTGTGACTACAGTATGTCAAACTAGCTAATCAAAGAATATTGATTTTACCCTAGGATTCTAGAAATCTTTTAGGATTTTCAAAATTTGTCTCAGACAACCAAATCGTGGCAAAAACTAACACAGTGTGAGCCTGGCTTTATTTATTTTTGTTTGTTTGTTCAAATACTACTCCAAAATGTACGACTATGACAGTTTACACACACAACGCTTGTTTTCACAACACCTCTTTTTCACACACGAAAATGGTCTGCGAAACAACTGTCAAAAATACGTTATCACGTTCACAGGCATTACTATCCGAGGGAAGATGAATCGATTCCACGAAGTGCGCATGCGCCCCGCCCTCTTTTAAACCACTGTAACCGAAATGGCGGATCAGCAGCCAAGCGCTCACTCATCGTCAGTGTTGTATAAAGTACTAGAAAGCAATATTTGAGTAAAAGTACAAGTATCGTACTAGAAAAAGACTTTGGTAGAAGTGAAAGTCACCTTTTAGAATATTACTCAAGTAAAAGTATTAAAGTATCTGATATTTACTGTACTTAAGTATCAAAAGTCATTTTCTGATATTTAATATACTTAAGTATTTGAAGTAAAAGTAAAATTTCAGTGATTTTCGGTAGGTATAAGATCAGGGACGGTTCTAGGGTTTCATCTTTAGGGGTTTTAGCCGTCAGTGAGAATTTAAAACAAGAAGAGTTTTATATTATATATTATATGACTACATAGTAAGCCAAAAGTTATGGTATTATTAAATGGCAAAAGTGGACACCAAAATTTTATGCATGATGTAATGATGCCACTCTACAAACAGTGTGTCCAATGAATGCAGTCATTAATAAACTAATATTCACAAAGACCAAATCGTTAAATGTTATTTTTATTTAGTATTGTATGGATTGTTTGCATTAATATTTTGATCGTGCTACAACTCTGGTAATAAGAATAGTGACATTTCACTGCTTTTGGTTGCTGTATTTGCAGCTTTCCGATTAACGTTATACATTAACGCCACCAGCTCTGACTGGGCGTGCACGCTGCGCGTACCTGAGCTTCTCCGTACAGCGCGCGGAGCGTAATGCAATCTAGGAGCAGTGATTCACCAAACCTCCCTTATTGCAGTCACACACATTTCTTCTGATTTTATTTTGTAGTTACGAAGATGCTTAGTGGAAATATAACGGAGTAAAAGTATTTTATCTAGGAAATGTAGTGGAGTAAAAGTGAAAGTTGACATAAATTTAAATAGCGAAGTAAAGTACAGATACGTGACATTTCTACTTAAGTACAGTAACAAAGTATTTTTACTCCGTTACATTACAACACTGCTCATCATCTCAGGTAAGTTTCTTTTTCCTTCCAAATTCGGACATGTTAAAGGGTTAGTTATCACTAATAACAGAGAGGAGTAATATTACAGAGATGGGTTAACTATAGTAAGTAAGATTAGCTCTCAGAGTAAGGTTACATTAGGTGCTTAAAGAATACAGCTGTTTAGGAGGTCATCACTGCAGTCTGTAGCGTGATGAGATAGGCCTACATAAAAGAATTAGCAATTTTAAGTGTTAACTTACTAACAGCTGTGTACATGCACTGGAATAAACAGGTCATGCAATATGTGTTCACTGCTTAAGTGTTAAAGTCATCTTTTATTGTTTATCAGGTTCCATTGGGTGACATCTTGCACTCAGCCCAGAATCTGGTGTCGATGTTGACCAACACCTTAAGTGTTGGACAACAGAAAATGGGGGAACCAGTCCAATATCAGCGGACAGTCAGCACAAGAAAGAAGGTCCAAGTCAAATGGGCAGTCAGTGCATCAGGAAATGGCTAGGTGTGTGTGTGTGTGTGTGTGTGTGTGTGTGTGTCTTTTATGTAGGCCTATCTCATCACACTACAGACTGCAGTGATGACCTCCTAAACAGCTGTATTCTTTAAGCACCTAATGTAACCTTACTCTGAGAGCTAATCTTACTTACTATAGTTAACCTATCTCTGTAATATTACTCCTCTCTGTTATTAGTGATAACTAACCCTTAAACATGTTGGAATTTGGAAGGAAAAACCAACTTACCTGAGACGATGAGTGAGCGCTTGGCTGCTGATCCTCCATTTCAGCGCCAGTGGTTTAAAAGAGGGCGGGGCGCATGCGCACTTCGTGGAATCGATTCATCTTCCTTCGGATAGTAATGCCTGTGAACGTGATGACGTATTTTTGACAGTTGTTTCGCAGACCGTTTTCGTGTGTGAAAAAGAGGTGTTGTGAAAACAAGCGTTGTGTGTGTAAACTGTCATAGTCGTACATTTTGGAGTTGTATTTGAACAAACACTCAAAATCTCGTATCTGTAAACTGTCGTGGCCGTAGATTTTGGGATCCAACTCCGCAAAAATTAAAATTTACACACAAATGCTTTGAATTACGTACGATTATTATTGACAGTGTTTTTATTCCATAAAACATCACCTGATCTAGGTTTGTGTGTATGAATTTTGATTTTGTTTTATCTTTGTATCTTTTTGCCTGATTTCTGGTTTGCCGTACACACCCATGTTCATTGTTAAACACAGGCAGTGTTGTAAGAATGTGCAGCTCACACAGCAAACACACACATTCTAGGTCAATGTTTGCTTTTACATTGAGGGACTCGAGCAGCCTTGGTCTTCCCAGTGACTCTCAGATTTCTACCGTTTCACAGAGGATAAAGCCACTCCCTTCCTCTCCTTTCTTTCAATCTCGATGACAAAGCTCACCTGAAGATGTTAAACTAATATCTATCTTCTTGTTTTTTTTTTTTGTTTGATTCTGATGTGTTTAGAATTCCAAGAGTCTTTGGAATGTTAACGCAAGGATTTTTACAAATAGGAGCGTGTAAAGGTAACGTTAACGTATAGACAATCTCATGCATTGACTATGTTGAGTTGAAGAAGAAATAGAGGCAGCTGCAAGGTTTATATAAATGTTTGTGTTAGCTTGCATTTAGCCAGAGTTATGAATGTTTATCTCATTTTATACAACTGTGTAAAGGGCTTTGCTCAAGGGCCCAACAGAGGTAGCTTGTCATTTTGGGATTTAAACTCACCACCTTTAGATCATCTTATCCCTGATACTCTCGTTCTGTTCATTATCATTTCTATAGTAACAGTGTATTCAGAGGCACTTGCTCCACATGCGCATGCTTTTAATGAGCAGGAAGGAGTCTCCAGTGTCAGCAATTTGTAAACAGTCACAAGAAAGGTTTCGTAAGATAAGAAAGTCAGGGCAAAAATAAATAAATAATTTCAGTGATGTTCCACACAGCTCAGTATTGGACTGCAGACTACTGAGCGGAAGGTTGTGAGTTCGAATCCCCGGACCAAACAGCTGCTAATACCGGGCCCTTGTGCAAAGCCCTCAACTGCTCAGTTGTATAAATGAGATGAATGTTCTGGATAAATGTGTGTAAGAATTCCATGTACATGCAACTATACATAGAGATAAATATGCCACCCCACTCTTGAATAATTCTAATTATTGGCAAATTCCTGTGGAATAAGAGGAATAAAACACTTCAGGATGTTATGGGCAAATTGACTTCAAAGCAAACTTCAGAGGATGTTATAAGACAGGATGAGAGTGTTCGTGTAATACCTGTAGGTGAGGATGTACCATAGCGCTGATGTTGCCGTTTGCGTCTCTTGGATAATCCACTCTCTCGTGCACCCTGAACACTTCCACACGGCATGCTGGAAACTCCATGCCTTTGAAACACACACACACACACACACACACACACACACACACACACACACACACACACACACACACACACACACACACACACACACACACACACACACACATACACAGCAGTGAATTAACTCAACTCATATGCTTGCTTACAAGGATGCTTAAACTGTGGAGCACTAAAAGAGAAAACTGCCAAATGACTTTTAGAAAAAAAAGTTATTTAACTCCTGGTCACAGAGTCCATCTTGTTTTTGTGGGAGGAAAAAAAATCTGGGCTAGAAAATACAGAGTGAACCCTTACCGGAATACCGATACTGGCTATATCATGGTATTATGGACTTAAAAGTCCTTGTGTTGACTATAGAGGACTTAATTCCATCACAGTCCTCTACCCTTAGCCCTGCCACTAGAAATAGAAGTGCCCCTAGTCTGCTGCTTGGTCCACACCCTCCTGGAGTACCTGATGGTTTAGGAGGGTTACATTCCCGAGGAAAGCTCATGGGTGGACGCACATGACCTCCTAGACCCGTTGCTCGTTTCTGACTTTCATAGAGCCCACCCAAAACGTCCAGCCCCAAGACCCCAGGGGCAGCATCTCAAGAGAGCACCTTGGGTACCATGCCTTTTGACCATGCCTTTTGCCCCACACCCACAGCTGACTGTACTATACTATACTGTATTCACGTTATTTCTGCATGAACAGCTCCACTTCTTGTGGGAAAAATAATAAGCTAGCACATGCTATTATTATAGATTTCATTTATCACATGTTATTCTTGAATGTCTTTTACTTAATTCAGCCGAATTAAGATGATGTTTATGTGATTCTACATGGAAGTGTGCAAGTTACTGTGCATGTCTGGTGCCGTGTTTGTTCGGCTTGAGATTTAAAAGCAGGGTTGGGCTCCAGATCAGTTCAGCAAGAAATGTGAAGCAAAACTGTACTTGCTGCCCTACACATAAGATTAAAAAGACAATAAATGTTATTGATTCTTGACATTTAAGAGAAATTAAATGGGCTTTCAGCAAAGGAGCTTGAGTTTTTTTCATCGTGGCGGATTGTGAAGGTTACATTCAAATATCATGTCTTGCAGATATGTGATCTTTGCACAAAGCCTTTAACCTTCACCTATTTGCTTTGACTGGGTTCTTCCTCACTTTTACATCACTTTTGATCAAGTCATCTTCGAAACAGCACATGGTAATAATAGCCAAATAGAAGATCCAGCTTGATCTCTGTGATACCATGGTATCTGGGTTTGCACTGAATAATTACACCCCCTGTTTTCTAGGCATTGATGACAACAATTTGCTTTTGTCAATCCGAGCTTGTGTAGACAGCAGGCTGATCGAGACAAAAACAAGTCTTTTGGATAACAAGTACAAATACAGTAAACATTCTTTGAAAGGTGCAGAAGAAACATTTGATTTCAAAGGGAAGAAAAAGAAAATCTGTCGAGTTTTATGACACGCAACATTCATGGGCGAATCACACTGTGACTGAGACTCACATTCAGTTATAAGTCGTGCCACACAAGGTCATTCCAGCTTAATCAGGTAAATCCATTGTAAATCCTCTGCTCTGTGTCGAATAAGATACAGATATAATCCAAACATTCAGTGTGCAATATATAATGCATTACAATCTATCCATCCATCCATCCAACTATATTTCTTTTGTCTCAAACATTTGTAAATATACTTATTGTTGAGGAACACAAAAGTGTTTAAGCACGTTTAAAGAGGCTTCCACACTAACAGACCCTGGTTTGCATGATAAATTGGTAAGGAAATCTGTCATGTGGACCAGGAAGTGTAGTGCAGTATAGAATCCCAAGAATTTAGGAGGTGTTAGGAACATGAACACAACTTTCAGTATTCAGCAGTGTTGTAATGTAACGAAGTACAAATACTTCGTTACGGTACTTAAGTAGAAATGTCACGTATCTGTACTTTACTTCGCTATTTAAATTTACTTTCACTTTTACTCCACTACATTTCCTAGATAAAATGTATACTTTTACTCCGTTTTATTTCCACTAAGCATCTTCGTTACTCATTACTACAAAATAATATCATAAGAAAAGTGTGTGACTGCAATAAGGGAGCTTTGGCACGCAGTCAGAGCTGGAAGCATTTATCTATAAAAGCGGCAACCAAAAGCAACCAAAAGCAGTAAAATGTCACTATTTTTATTATTTTTTATTTATTAGAGTTGTAGCACAAACAAAATATTAATGCAAACAATCCATTATATACTAAATAAAAATAACATTTATTGATTTGGTCTTTGTCTTGTGAAAATTAGTTTATTAATGACTGCATTCATTGGACAGACTGTTTGTAGAGAATGCACACGTACATGAACTGATTTGATTCAAGACTGGCATCATTACATCATGCATAACATTTTGGTGTCCACTTTTGCCATTTAATAATGCCATAACTTTTGGCTTACTATGTAGTCATATAATATATAATATAAAACTCTTCTTGTTTTTAATTCTCACTGAGGGCTAAAACCCCCTAAAGATGAAACCCTAGAACCGTCCCTGATCTTATACCTACCGAAAATCACTGAAATTTTACTTTTTACTTTTACTTCAAATACTTAAGTACATTAAATATCAGAAAATGACTTTTGATACTTAAGTACAGTAAATATCAGATACTTTAATACTTTTACTTGAGTAATATTCTAAAAGGTGACTTTCACTTCTACCAAAGTCTTTTTTAGTACGATACTTGTACTTTTACTCAAGTATTGCTTTCTAGTACTTTATACAACACTGGTATTCAGGTCTACACTTGTTCAGAAAGTAACGTAACCTGTGCGTGTGTTTTATCCCATGATGACACCAATAATTTCCACAATACATGTCCCCCATGAGTGGCTCGGAAATGTTGCGAGACACAGAAGAAGTGAGAGACACTTAATTACTGCACATAATAAAATATGGTTAGTTATGTTGTTGTGTTCCCCATGCATGTTTGTGATGAGTTAAAATAAAAGGAAATGCATCAGGGTTTAATAGAAACAAGCGAGTCTGAAACCTGACCAATGCTGCAGGACCATAACAAACTTGCCTATTGTGAAAACCACCTTAAACAACAGTTGAATTCTGAAAAAGCGGTTGAATTCTCGATTCTAATTTCTCAGAAAAGACACGGCTGATGAATTTTCTATAATAGAAGCTCCAACAATAATTCCAGCTGTAAGATGTTTTTTCTTACATGTCTCATATGTATCACAGCATGTTCGTCTCACACATCCAAGGTTGTGGGTTTAATTCTGACATATGCGTGTGTGGATTTCACTGGAGTGCCTCTGGGGTTTCCTTTGGGTCCACGACTTGTTTCATCACCCAGGCCAAAGACTTGTGATGTAAGCTTATTGGTATCTGTAAATTGTCTATAGTGTGTGAATGGGTGTGTCAGTGTGTGATTGACTGACATCCTATCCATGCTGTGCCCTGCCCTGTGCCCCGAGTCCACAGGTTTTTTGTGACCCAGTAGGACAAGCAGAGTAAGAGATAAATGGATGGATGGATGGATGGAATCACACTTGTGACTTGGGACTTTAAATGCTATACCATTGTTGAATATCCTTTGCAATCATAGAATTTATATAAAACTTGTTTTTTTTAATTATGCAAAAGTTTTATCGGTACACTGCATCCTCTCCCATTGTCATTATGTTTCTTGACTTAGCTACCGACCAGTTCAGCTTGGGCAAGTGGAAAACACATTGAAACACTCACAGGAAAGCATTCAGCAGTGACAATGCAGCGGCAGTGTTACACTTCTAACGACATGGAAACTAACCAACTTTTAACAAGCATCCTATTCACAAGATTCACAGGCTGAACGAGACACGTTCTTCAGGCCTTGGCACTGGCTGCATGTTTCCGCTTAAAAGAAAGAAGACAAAAAACGTGTGTGTATGTGTGTATTGATTGGGCAAGGTACAGATGATGTTACACATGAGTGCCCAAGGCTGCTTTTTATACCATGTGACTGTGTACAAAAAAAAAGGGAAAAAGGCCTCAAGAGAAACTGTTCCTCAAAAAGTATAAATGTCAGGGTTCTCGAGTTCAGTAGTGGTTGTTGATTCAATGTACTGTACTAGATGTGCTGTTATGACTAAAAATAATTATTTCTCTTGTTATTTACACAGCTATCTGCGGGCGAGGGGCAGAATAATGGCTTGGTGCATTCTCAAATAATGTAATGGATGTTATGCTTTGTAATCCTTAAATCTCTGGAAGCTCTTTTCTGCCATTACTATTATTGTGATGTGTGCTTGCTTATTAAATCTGTAATGCTTTTGAGTTATACCACACTTGAGATCCCACTGACTTCAAGTCACTCTGTTTCTTATATATATCCATGTAAAAAAAAATGGTTACCAGTCAATTGGCATCTATAGTTAGATTAGCCTTACCACTATTAAACAACTCGATGAAATCCAGCGCGTGCTTCACTATCATCCGCATGGACTCAAAGATATTGCTCCGCAAAACTCCCTGAGGCTGCGGACCCACTTCAAGACCTGGAATACATGTCAGGCAGATATTACATAACATGTGAACATCGGTCTTCGCCGGTTTTGGTTATATAAGTGATTGCAACATGTATGTCTGTATGTGCGTGTGTGTACGTGAGTTTGTTTGGGGTGGGGATGGTGGTTGGGATTATAGCCATCCATGTACCATTTGCAATATCTATTACAGGCATGTAACTGAATACAAAAACATTATTCAGAATGAACAGATCATTTGTGCTAAACAGAAAATTACATTAGGAACATTTTAGAAGCTCTTTCTTCTTGACAGAACCTCAGGTCAGATAGAGGGCATCCCATCCTGAAGCCTCTCCAGTGTTCATTCATTCATTCATTTTCTACCGCGTTATCTGAACCTCTCAGGTCACGGGGAGCCTGTGCCTATCTCAGGCGTCATCGGGCATAAGGCAGGATACACCCTGGACAGAGTGCCAACCCATCACAGGGCACACACACTCTCATTCACTCACACACTACGGACAATTTTCCAGAGATGCCAATCAACCTACCATGCATGTCTTTGGACCAGGGGAAGGAAGCCGGAGTACCCGGAGGAAACCCCCGAAGCACGGGGAGAACATGCAAACTCCACACACACAAGGCGGAGGTGGGAATCGAACCCCCAACCCTGGAGGAAAGAGGCAAATGTGCTAACCACTAAGCCACCGTGCCCCCCCGACACTCCAGTGTTGTGTAAGACTATATGGTTTAAAAACCTTTCTGTGTTTTTGGCTTCACCATATTAGCCAGTTTATACTTGTTATACTTCAATACTTGTTTTTTTGGATTAGGAGTTCACCCAAAAGCATCATGGGACCAGAGAATCTTTTTCCTCATGACCTAAGAGTTCCTGACATGTGTTTTCTACTCAGAAATAGCTTCTGTCTAGCCTCTTTACCATAAAGACCTAACCGATGGAGTATTTCTGAGATGCTTGTTCTTTCTGGCAGGTGGCCATTCAGGTCTTGATCATGCCCCTGACAAATGCCCTTCTTACTAAGTTCAGAAAGAGTCCGTGTGGTGCCAATCGTATTCCATTTCACAACGATGAAGCCCACTGGGAATTGAAAGCGTTTGAAATGGTTTTTGGTTTTTGAAATGGTTGTTATGTACATCTTGAATGCCTTTTTATATTATGTTCAGTCAAATGAATTCCCATAAATGCACTACAGGGAAGGTACTATAGACATCTCCAGATAATTGAAGCCAACAGGGGCTCCACTGGGTCTGAGTACTCTGCAAAAGGTTTCTTGGCTTTGGCAAGAATTAACAGATCATGCTGGCGTTCCCAAACCACTCCCCAAACCTAGCTGGTGTGTCCAAGGGTAAAGTGAAAGTATAATCTTTTTATAACCTTACAGTTTGGGTGACATCCTGTTTAGATATGAACAAAGATACAAATAGTGACATTGAATCTTCTTCTGGTCAGTTAACCTGTAATATTCATGGTGCTTGTAAACCGACTGTGTTGCAACACTTGTTGCATTCCTTGTGTTTAGCATTGCTGTTTTTGCTCTGCCATCAAGTAACTTTCTGGCCAATTATTACAATCTTTTGGCATTGAATCATCTGGTAGATGAATATATGCAAATCAAATGAAGAGATTTCAACACTCATCTGTATCAAAGTCTATGGTAGAATTTTCAAACACAAACCGGCCCGACAACCCTGAAAGTTTACTCACCTTAGCAGACTTTGGCAACAAAGGCAATCTTATTATTTGACTCACCGACAGAGTGCTTGGCCACTGAGCGGGTGGTTGCATATTTGAGCTGAGGGTGTTCATTCAGCAGCACCATGCAGCTCTCCGGAGCCATGGCTTTCTGGGCAGAAGGCACACAGGTGACACTGTAAGCTGATACTGTGCTCACCCTATTGACCTCTGCTGCACAAGGTACACCTTTTGGTGATAACAATAACTTCATTTCATGTCAGACCACATCACACAACTCTATCACTGATCATTGATCTGATAACAGCATACCCTACAGGTCCCACGTGCCTTTCTCCCTTACATTGTATATGTAGTGTTTGCTGTACCGCTAATAGCTTACGAGTTTAAAAGCAATGTGGTTAAACAAGCTGACGTTTCTCAAAAGTTCAATGTACAGCATGCTTCCTGATGCTGGTGGATATGAAGTATGAAGTCCACGATACTAGCGTGATTACGATAAGCTAAATGAATAAGCCAGCTGTAACCTTGCTTGTTCACAGAGTGATGCATGCCACGCAAGCTTCACATGATCTTAATGTCTATGAGGAACTCAGCCCACTACTAGGAACTGATTCTATTAAATCTGTTGCATTTCTTACTTCTCTAACAAGACTCCTGCATTCTTCATAAGAAGCATGTTTTACTGTCAATACATTGTATGTTTTTTTTTTAAATATTTCTAAGATTCCTCTGAACTTCATGTGTGAAGTTTTAGAAGCTGCTTACTTTGATGTAATGCACCATCTGAAGGTTGAAGTGGTCTGTCGAGCTCTCCAAGATAAGCGTAGAGCCCATGTTGGATGTGGTGTTATGGAGGTCAAAGATAACATCGTAGGCATCTGGGCTTCCTTTAGGTCCAAAGATCTGGTTGATTTCCTTGGCTCTCTGAACTTCATATGGCAGCTTGTCTCCATCTGGCATGCTGTGGAGAGAGTTAATGTGCCATGTTTAATCGTGAGTTTGGAATAAAACACAAGGAGATAAATGCTATTAAAGGGAAAGTCTCAAGGAATCAATGAAGTAGTGAGATGTGGCTCCATACAAGACCGCTTATTATATTACGATTTAAACGTTGTTATATATTTACTGTTCAATTTAAGCGTAAGTGGACTGTTTGTTATACAAGCTACTGTGTAATAGCTTACTTTTATGTAAGGGATAAATCAGGACACAGCATATTGTGGTACTTTTAAATTTGTTTTTTGTTTTTTTTACATTATAAAAGAAACAAAAAAGCTAGCTCATGTTACCACAGACATTATAGCATTCAGCAAGCAGTATCTTCACCATAATGTCCTCTCAGCTCACTTTATTATTAGCCTTAGATTGGCATGCTTTATACAAGTCCCTCTGAATGAACTGTTACTATAGAAACGACAGCATGTTAAAACAAGCTCATTAATCTAAACCTTGCAGAAGGAATTACTGTCAGAGATTCTGTTACAGAAAAAGAATTAACACCATCAGAATACAGAATTCAACAGGACAGTAATACAAGCAAGTGTGATTTGGATGAAATCCAGGGCTCTAAACTAGCATGATCACAGTAAGTTAAGACTTTGTGCTTTCAATAAATATCCCCCGGCTTCTAACACCTTCAAGCTTCCTTCTTTAAAAAATAAATGGATTCTTGACTAACTTAGTTGTAAGCTAACATTGCTTACTGACTGCTGTCCTCAAAAACAGGGTCATAATTTGACCATGATTATCAGCCATAATTTGCATTATAACCAGTGTCTAACCATCGCAATAAATTTTACTGGGTGTATAATATATAACCATTTTGATTTAGCTTTTTACAACCCTGACATGATTCACACCCACAATTATAATTCTTGGCTGTCAAGTTCCACAGAACAAAATTAGATGTGGCTCCCAATAATAGTTTGCCAGTTGGCAGTCTCTTTGTAACTGATCTCAGGCTGGCATGCTTAAAAAAAAAAACAAGACTTTATCTTGCAATACTCACAGAATTTGCATGTAAATAATTACTGAGTGGTGTTATTTCTTTTTGTGGTTTTCATGAGATTTGACAGAACCTGTTTAAAAATGTGGCAACATTGCACCTTTTTTTGCGCACTGCAGGATGATGATTGAAGACAAAACATCAACCCAGGTTATAATGGGTTACTCTTTATAGTTATGCATTGTCAGGCAGCTTAAAGAAACACAGAACTGTTTTGTAGAATTTTCCTGTTCACACATGAATATGGTCTTTGAGAAACTTAGAAATGTCTCCGTAGTTGGTTGTCATGTCTAGACAGGAGAAGGAATAAAAAAGCCCTCTTGAACCACAGTAGATGTACACGTGTTGAATAAACATACCAATGCCACAATTTAGACGTGACATGACACAGCGAATGACACGTCTGAGCAAATTCATTGGCTGAACAAACGGACAAATAAATAAATAAATGAATGACAAAACTGTCTCTGGAAACCTCAAAAAGGAGCCATATGGACCCTACAAACACTTTAGGTTTTTCTAACACATAAATGAGACGAACAATACACCCTTCCAGCGTACACTGTTACACAGGAGAGTGATTGTAGTATTTCAGTGACCAGAGTGCTTCGCTGTATTTTAATTGCAACAATTGCATTTCATTTAGACCTTGTGACCAGGCTGCTTTCAAAAGCCTTCATGAATAGATAGTCCATTGGTTTATCTTTTGAAATAAATTAAACAAAAACAATAATCAAAGCTGTGTTTGAAGCACATTTGCAAGCGAACAATAGAGTATTTTAAATGTGTCTATTATTTGCAGAGATGGTTTCTAATAAACTGTCATTTAAGCCCGAATTTCATCAAACAATACAAACAATGATGTTGTTTTGAGCCCAGAATTAATGTTTGTTGTGGAGAACCTTGATGCGTATTCATCTATGCAATGTTTAAAACTTCTAAAATTCGTGCTGTAGATGACAAAAGACACTTTTGACCTCGATTTTGCAACACTGGGAATTGCCGAGATTGCAGCTACTTCCTTCTTGTTACTCGTGGAACTTATTGATCTAAGGGATTCACAATGACTCAGAGATTTCAAGAAAAGACTAACAAAAGTTTGAAGAACTCTTAATGAACACCAAATATATTTTAGGTTAGAAGTCTGTGTGGATGGAAAGGAAAATAATCCTCAAACATTTCCTGTAAGAAGCTGTGCATAAATAAATAATATACTAATACTTAATTAATGCTTTAGTGCTGAGTAAATAATACCTGCACTGATGCTGAAGAATTAATGAGCTGTGTACATTAGCAGCCAACTAAAGCTTAGCTGTCTGATCAGCCACTGGTCATGCTAATAGTTAAGTATTAACTTCTTGTTAAGATATTCTCTTAACTAATATTAGGATGTAATAAATTAAAAAAAAAATCATAAAATATATATTTCCTTTTCAGTAAACAGAGTAGGTTTGTGATTTTTTTTTTTAAAATAATAACAGCTCTCATTTATCTCTAAATCAACTGAAACCATTGTAGTTTTTAATGCTGCAGGTATCTGGTTAAATACCAAAATTAAGTTCAAGAAACAAAAATACAATGTAAAACATTATTACTAGTTAAACTCTAGCAGAAAATGTCAAGAAAGTTGTATTTTGTTTAATGCTAATTTGGTTAGCAACATAATTTTAACTTAAAAAAACACCTTGTTACTACAAGAACCATTTTGTTAAACAATAATCTTTTTTTTCTCAGATCCTGGTGCTACATATGCAAAGAAAGTTGGTTAGTAGCAGGATGTTTACCTGTAGTAACCGGATGTGTTATTCTTAGCAACAACCTCAAAAACCCAATAGAGGTTTTCTTGTAATAGTGAGCTTTCCTGTAATAACAGTATGTTTATAATAAGATTTTTATCAAAATGCTAACGTAAATGCAACCAAGTGCTAACTCTTTTCTCTTAGGTAACAGAACGTTTGTTTGGAATAACAGGACCATGTTGTCCCATAATGACGAGATGTTCTCTTGCAGTAAACAGATGCTTTTTTCAGATTTTTTCACAAATAATAAAATACTTCTCTCACAATAACAAGCTTGTCTGGTAACATCAAGTTGTTTTCATCTTATATTGGCATGTTTGCCTGTAATAAAAATACATTCTCTTATAATAACTTATCTTGTAATAAACAAACACTTTATTTATTAAAACATGGGATGTGTTCTCCTGTGTTGTTTATTCTTGATAACAACATATGTTTATAATAAGATGTAATCTCATACTTTCTTGTAGTAACAAGTTATTTTCTCCTAATAAAAATTTGTTTACCTGTAGTAAGCCAATGCTTATTGTCATAATGTTTTCTGTCAAATAAGTTTACATTTAATAATGAGACACTTCTTGTAGTGTCGAGTTGTTTTCTTGTAATAACATTACAAGTATTGTTGTAAAAACAAGATCTCTCATAATCACGAGATGTTTACTTGTAGTAATTGCCTTAAGGCAATGCTTGTTGTTGTAAAAAAAACAAGATATCTCATAATAACGAGATATTTTTCTGGTAAATTGAATACTTTTTTTTGGTAATAACAAAATAATAATGTAGAAAAAAAAAGCACATTTTCATGTATACTTTTCATGCAAAAGTGAGATGTGTTTTTTTTTATGATAACGACATGCTGAAGGAGATTTGTTTCTTCCATGGAAACACTTCAGTACTTTTACATAAAAGTGACGTTTGGGTCCCAGCTGACCGACCGCTCTGGTACAGTGGTGTGATTATCGTGCACATGACAACGATGTTGTCATGCGAGCGCCGGTGTTTACCTCAGGTTTTCCGCTGTGAAGGCTCGATTCAAATCCGTGTCGATGTACCTGGCGCACTTCTCCACAGCTCTGGGGTTGCAAATGAAGGGCTCGGTGTGAACTCTGCTCCTGCGGATCTCACTGTCGTTTTTGGTCCACATGGACACGAGCATGATGCCGGACATCTCGTTCCCGTGCGTGCCGCCGAAAATCGCCACGCGCTGCGCTTCGGCTAAACAATGCACGTCACTGCTCATAGCGCGCGCACCTGCGAGAGGTTAAAATGCGGAAGAACGAACCACTAAAGTGGGATGAAAGTTTACAGAGATGTCGGTCAGACTGTAGTCTCCGGGTGGTGTCTGTAGTCACTCCGAGAGGAGTTGGAAAGCACGTTATGTAACACGATTTAAAAGTCCGAGTGGCGCTCGAGGCTTTAACTCCGCTTTCAGGACTATATTAGGCTCGAGTGGGCGGGGCTTAAGAGAAATAGCTGCCCACTGATCTGACCGCCGAGTAAACAAACCGGTTAGCGCCGGGATTCACTCTGTCAGCGGCTGGCTTGTTATTAAACCAAAAACAACAACGTTAGAACTCTAAAAATACGACTTTTTACTTATACATTCATTGTATCTATGTACTCTATCATTTTGTCACACAAACACACAGTTTGTCATTCTATCCATACAAGGACCTGTGTTTATGAGGACCTGTCTTTATGAGGACCTGTCTTTATAGGGACCGTCTACAGACATTATTAATGCAGACAGTCAGATATAAAAAAAAGCTGGCACAGTTTAACTTATCAGCCTTTATTCTCTGGCATGTTAAGAAAAAGACAAAACTTGTGGATCTGAAAAACGATGAGTTAATTTAGGTGACATCGTTTAACTGGGTCTCAGCATCACACAGGAAGCTGACCATCAGAATCTTTGGCAGGCACATTGCACGCACCGTAAGATAAAACTGTCTTGACTCAATGATAAATCTATTTTTGCATATTTATAATGCATAAAATATGTACATAAGGTAACACAACCAGCACAAAGTTTAAATTATTTACATATTTTTAGTATTGAAACATTTTCTAGATGTTTCAGCTTAAAGGATGCTTGAGGCCTCCCACAGTTAAATTACAAATGTTTAGAATTAAATTTAAAATATATTTTATAAAACATGTTAATGTTACTTTTAGTTATACAATATGATCAAAACCTAAATGTTAGATTAAAATGGTTTTCAGTCTATTACAAAAAGCTATACAGCTTAAGAATATATATAATTATGTCTCATGTTGAATGTTTTTGTTAACGACAACTAAGTTAAAAAATTTAACGAGTCCCTATGTAACTGAATACACCCTTATTAATGCTATGTCTATAAATATAAATAAATAAAAATATAGATATACATAAAGCACATTACAGTTGCATGAGTGAAAAATGTGTTACTTTTATTTAAGTCCAGCAGGTTTAACCTGTGTGTTGCAAAAGAGGAAGATGTAAGAACAAACAGATTCTCAAAATTTCCAATCTATTAAATCTATTGCATCATGCTAAGTGAGCTAAGAATGAGAAACTCACTAGCCACCCACCACCAGGGATTCCTGTCAACAGGTTGCAGAAGGTCCTGGTCCCATGAAAGTTTAAGCTATTAGAGGTGACGATGATATAATTAAGTCCACGGAGATCCGATCGTACAACAAAGAAAAGTCACCAAGTACATGGAAGATCACTGAAATATTGCCTCCAGGATTTGAAAAAAGTTAAGATTAAACAAATAACGACTTACTATGCAATTTAATTTTTAATGTTAAATTTATAGACTGGTTATAATTCACATTTTAATGTAATTTCTTTTCAATACCACTTCCCCTTTCATAATAGTTCAGATGATACATAGAAATATTGGTAGTTATGATGTAAATGTGAATTTCCCACAGGGATGAATACAGTATCTATTAGTAATATTTTTGTACGTCCTGTATCAAAATTCAGAAAACAAACCAGTGGGAGGCTATGTGTATGTCGCATACCTTAAAAGTCCCATAGAGTGCCCCAAGCTTAGCTGTAAGCACAGACTTGTAATACTATATATACTGTAGATGTTATAAAATCTTTGCCACTTTAAACTGCAGTTTAATCTTGATTTATTTATTAATGTCTATGTCCATTATTAATGTCCAAATAAACGCCAACATAAAAAGAATTTCAGTTGCTCCATTATTTAACACACACATTTCTATTTTATTTCTCTATTTCCTGCTGGGAAGCTCCATTACTACTATTTTAAAAGCTGTTCCAGTATTAGAACAAGTGAACTTTGCTAGATGACTACATGGAGGTGTCAAGTGACTAGAGATTTCAGCAGCAGAATTTCCCCCGAAAGCACTGCAATCTGATCTCTAAAAAACACCACCAAAGCAGAGAATTGTTTTTAAAAGTAAAAAGAAGTTAGGAAATACTGAAAGAAAAAAAATTGATACGACATTTACATGAGCTCAAGCATAGTTTACAGCATTCAATAAATAATGAACAGTTGAATGCTAAAAACAAAAGCTTCAAAATGGTCTCAGTCATCACATACTTAATTTTTATACACATGTCCACATTTTATGTGTTTAGACAACACAAGCTTAACTCAGGTCCTTGTGATAAGAAAGAACACCTATTTTCCAGAAGCCTTGCACACATCCAGCACAATGAATCCTTCAAGGTTTTGTTGCCAGTCACCTAACAAATCATACTGCTTGTCCTTTGTCATCCCCAATTGAGCATGCACGATCACACAGGAGTATAAGCGGCCAGTCATAATTTCCCCAACATTACTTCATTAATCTTGTGGCCTAAATGCTTTCTAGTTGTAGGTTAGAATTTGCAGTAACCATTTAACATATACTTAGTTAAACCTAATTACGGCATTAAATCCTAGTAGTTGCCTCAAATTTTAAATAAGCCTTTATTCTTCAATTCTAAGTTAAAATTTTTACCCAGGAAAAACAATAAAAACAAAACATTAAAATAAATGATATGAAACTTCAGTGTTGATCCAGTGTTCAGAAATAAACAGCAATTAACTTGGAGGGGGAAAAAAAACATGCATGTATGTATATACACGTTATGTACCAGATGAGGGAGACACTTCTCTTCAGGATAATATTTAAACATAAATATTGGCAAAGTATTATGGTGGGGAAAGGCAAATTATTTGCAGCCATTAATGAATAAAAAGTTGGTTCTTATCTTTACGTTAGTTATCTATATGTTACTTCTGTTTTGTAAAAAAAAAAAAAAACACCTTCCTTATAAACGTCATATTCAAACATCGGTGTCTGTTTCTATCCCACTTTTTTCTTTTTCTTTTTACCATTTAGCTGTATGGAATCGTCTGATAGCAGAACTTGTTGAGTACTTTCAGAGTCATCACCTTTGGTCCTCTGACTTTTCTTTTTCTTATTCTTGTCATTTGTTAACTGGATTTTCAAACATGGTGCAGGATGTTCTTTATAAAGTTTCTGTCCACTTTTTGAAGCTCCTTTTACCACTTTTGTCTGTTCGTTATTGAGCCAACTGGAGTTATTCAAATATTCCAAGGCATGAGAAACCAAGCAAGGTCCATCACTGTCCAACTATTTTCTTTTCTTCTTCTTTTTCTTAACTGGTTCAGATTCACCAAGACCTTCCTCTTTGTCAATCCCTCCAGTCTCAGGGTTGTTGTTTGGTGTTTTGGATGTTGTTGTGTCTCCAAGTCCGATAGACACAGTTGAATTTTTAAACACCTCCTCTTCATGGCATGTTACAGTTCTGTCCTTTTTCTTCTTTTGCTTTTTTACCTGAACTACCTCAGCTGCTTGTTGCACAGAATCTTGAAAAGTATCCAAGGTCTGCACTTGTTCTGTGGTCTCTACAAACGATGCCTCAACATCCACATTTTCTTCCCTGACAACATCTTGCCGCTTCCTTCTCTTCTTTTTTGGAGTAACAGTCTCATCTGTCATCAAATCTATGTTATTTGCTGGTTGGATTTCTATACCTGCTGGTATTTTAAGAATTTTTTTAAACGGTTCACCAATATTTTGACTGTCCGAAAACATCTCTGCTACTTGACTTTCACCGACATCATATATAAACTTTTGTTTCTTTTTCTTGACAGTTTTGGTACAATGGTTCAAATGAGACTCTTTACTAGACTTGGGAGCAACCATCTCCTCAGATATCACAGGACTTGTATCCCTTTTCTTTGTCTTCTTTTTCTTTTTCCTTGGTGGTTCATGACTCTCATGCTGAACATGATCTTTATGAGCTTGTGCACCAATGTCCAGTTGGTTAACCTCAGGTATAAAAAGATCATTTCCAGTCAGTAGCTCAGTTTCCTTAGCAATGGACACCAAATAAGCAGAACCTTGACAGGGAATTGAAGCACAAACCACGGAAGAATCATGAACTGACAGACCAAAGTCTGCAGAAACATTGATTTGGTGTAGGGTACCAACTGGTTCCTCTAACAGTCCAACATATTTGTCTTTCTTTCTCTTTTTCTTTAGTTTACTTCCGGAAACTGAAGCACAAACTCCTGAAGAGTCCTGATCTGATAGACCAAAGTCTGCAGAAACACTGATTTCTTGTGGGGTAACAACTGGTTCCTCTAAGAGTCCAACATTTTTGTCTTTCTTTCTCTTTTTCTTTGGTTTACTTCCGGAAACTGAAGCACAGATTACTGAAGAGTCCTGATCTGATAGACCAGGGTCTGCAGAAACACTGATTTCGTGTAGGGTACCAACTGGTTCCTCTGACAGTCCAACATTTTTGTCTTTCTTTCTCTTTGGTTTACTTCCGGAAACTGAAGCACAAACCACTGAAGAGTCCTGAACTGATAGACCAGGGTCTGCAGAAACACTGATTTCGTGTAGGGTACCAACTGGTTCCTCTAACAGTCCAACATTTTTGTCTTTCTTTCTCTTTTTCTTTGGTTTACTTCCGGAAACTGAAGCACAAATTACTGAAGAGTCCTGATCTGATAGACCAAAGTCTGCAGAAACACTGATTTCTTGTGGGGTAACAACTGGTTCCTCTAAGAGTCCAACATTTTTGCCTTTCTTTCTCTTTTTCTTTGGTTTACTTCCGGAAACTGAAGCACAAATTACTGAAGAGTCCTGATCTGATAGACCAAAGTTAGCAGAAACACTGATTTCGTGTAGGGTACCAACTGCTTCCTCTGACAGTCCAACATTTTTGTCTTTCCTTCTCTTTGGTTTACTTCCGGAAACTGAAGCACAAACCACTGAAGAGTCCTGAACTGATAGACCAGGGTCTGCAGAAACACTGATTTCGTGTAGGGTACCAACTGGTTCCTCTGACAGTCCAACATTTTTGTCTTTCTTTCTCTTTTTCTTTGGTTTACTTCCGGAAACTGAAGCACAAACCACTGAAGAGTCCTGATCTGATAGACCAAAGTCTGCAGAAACACTGATTTCTTGTGGGGTAACAACTGGTTCCTCTAACAGTCCAACATTTTTGTCTTTCTTTCTCTTTTTCTTTGGTTTACTTCCGGAAACTGAAGCACAAACTACTGAAGAGTCCTGATCTGATAGACCAGGGTCTGCAGAAACACTGATTTCGTGTAGGGTACCAACTGGTTCCTCTGACAGTCCAACATTTTTGTCTTTCTTTCTCTTTTTCTTTGGTTTACTTCCGGAAACTGAAGCACAAACCACTGAAGAGTCCTGATCTGATAGACCAAAGTCTGCAGAAACACTGATTTCTTGTGGGGTAACAACTGGTTCCTCTAACAGTCCAACATTTTTGTCTTTCTTTCTCTTTTTCTTTGGTTTACTTCCGGAAACTGAAGCACAAACTACTGAAGAGTCCTGATCTGATAGACCAAAGTCTGCAGAAACACTGATTTCTTGTGGGGTAACAACTGGTTCCTCCAAGAGTCCAACATTTTTGTCTTTCTTTCTCTTTTTCTTTGGTTTACTTCCAGAAACTGAAGCACAAACCACTGAAGAGTACTGAACTGATAGACCAGGGTCTGCAGAAACACTGATTTCTTGTGGGGTAACAACTGGTTCCTCTAACAGTCCAACATATTTGTCTTTCTTTCTCTTTGGTTTATTTTCAGAAACTGAAGCACAAACTACTGAAGAGTCCTGAACTGATAGACATGACTCTGTAGAAACACTGATTTCTGGCAAGGTGTTGACTGGTTCCTCTAATAACCCAACATTTTTTACCTTTTTTCTTTTTTTCTGCTTGACATCATCATTAAAGTGAGGTACATGATCTTCATTCTGACCTGGATCAACTTGTGAGAGGTTATGAGAGATCTCAGGGACCTTACCTTTCTTCCTTTTCAGAAATTTGATCCCACCATATTTAAACAGTGGGCTCTCGGTCTTCTCTTTCTGTCTGACCATGAGTAAGTCCTTACTGGGACTTGAGTAATTACTTCCTCTGGATCCTGTTGTGTAATCTTTTAATGGCATTGATGGATACACATGTTCCACACTATTATCTGATGTCTTTTTGTTATTTTCTTTTCTTGCTTGGTCTAAATCTCCATCTGTTGTTGAGAGAGATTTGGAATATTTAACATTGTCACCTTCCACATCTGCTAAGATCGATGAACATCTCTTGTTCTTCAATAGTGAATCTGTGTCATCATGTAGCAATACACAGTTTTTCATTTTTTCATTAGCATTCTCAACATCAGTCTCTTTTAAAGGACTTGCTTGATTATTTGGTTCTTGAAAAAGATCCTGTGAGCTGATGAAACCTCCACTAGCACTAACAAAGTCTTCGTTATCCACTGTATCATGATGTACACCTTGACAGATATCCTTGCTTTGTCCTTGGAGATCATAGGATGAGATCTTTTCCAAGCAGAGTACAAGACGTTTTCCAAGTAAGACAGAAACTTTGTCTGCTGAACATGGCCACCGTGTCTCCTCAACTGCCATTTCATCAATTGGTTCCATCCTTGCTTGGTCTAAATCTCCATCTGTTGTTGAGAGAGATTTGGAATATTTAACAGTGTCACCTTCCACATCTGCTAAGGTCGATGAACATCTCTTGTTCTTCATTAGTGAATCTGTGTCATCATGTAGCAATACGCAGTTTTTCATTTTTTCATTAGCATTCTCAACATCAGTCTCTTTTAAAGGACTTGCTTGATTATTTGGTTCTTGAAAAAGATCCTGTGAGCTGATGAAACCTCCACTAGCACTAACCAAGTCTTCGTTATCCACTGTATCATGATGTACACTTTGACAGATATCCTTGCTTTGTCCTTGGAGATCATAGGTTGAGATCTTTTTCAAGCAGAGTACAAGACGTTTTCCAAGTAAGACAGAAACTTTGTCTGCTGAACATGGCCACCGTGTCTCCTCAACGGCCATTTCATCAATTGGTTCCATCCTTTTCTCAAAAGTTTTATCAATTTTCTCAGCTTGATGCCGGTCGACGGATTGTGATTGTGAGCATGTCACCAAAACTTGTTGTGAATTCTCAGTGTGTTTCTCCATACGATCCATGAATAAATTTTGAACAAAAAGAGATTTTTCAGGGGAAAGACAAGAAGGGGTCGAACATGGAGAGAGAGAAGGACTAGCAGGGAATTTACTGCTTCCTTCACCCATTCTCCAGGACTGAGACTCCTCTATATTAAATAAACTGTTCTCATTACGTACATCCGTGTCATCTTGAGGCTCCATCGGGTCTTCTGCTACTTGCCTGGTTTGATACGATTTCTCCCACTCTTCTTGACATTTTTTGCTCTTCTTGGTGCACTTTCTTGGGTCCTGTATCGTTTTCCATTTCAGGAAAGGTTGCCATGTTTGTCGAATTCTTTTATGTCCACCATAAATAAAGAAATCTGGATTCTGAAACAAAATAAGACAAACTGACTAGCAAATAGTGAATAAAAAAAGGTACCTTCTGTTTGATAGATTCAGATCAAACAAAAGAACAAATAGAAAAGAGTAAATCAGTATCTGAAAATACCTGAAAAGTCGACTTTAAAATAGTGTTCAAATAGATTCTTGCCTAATGCACAACTGCTGGGAAAGGGGGCAGGGCCTGAAGTAGTGCCAGTGACAGCTGTTAATCAATCCAAAGCTATATTTTGATTCTCATTTTTCTTACTGCACTGCAGAATACATTAAATAATTTAAACATCGTAAGTGTTGAGAATTCCTTGTAGTAGGGTGAGAGGAGCTTTGTCTCCACAGCTGCGTTAAATTGTTAATTAGTGGCTCTTTGTTCAGTGTGGCATCCAACAGCTCATGGGGAGATTCAGAGTTGATGAGTGCTGTGAACTTGTAAGTTTATGTTATATTAATTTCTGTATTTCTTTAAATATATTTAAGTTATGTAATGCTTAGTATTATTGTTTGCTTCGTATTTGCAATTTTGTGATTGATTGATTTATGTGTTTAAAATTCTAAAAATGTTGTTTTGTTTGATTTAGATACCATACAACTCTGGTCTCATGATTGCCTGATAATAAAATGTTAAGAAACTGGATTATTTGGAGCTTCTCTGTTTTAATTGGCACACCATCCTGGTAGCACTTTGCCTGAACTAGCCTCTATCCTTATCAGTAATATACAGTAAGTGTAAAACTATACCACTTTTCTGATGTCCTCATCATCATCATCATCATCATCATCGTTGTCCTCATGGTTTTGCTCCACTCTGCAACAAAATAAATAAATAAATGAACAAACAAATAAATAAATAAAAACAAATGTTCATAAAGGACAAACAAATCAAAGAGAGATACATACAATGTATTAATGTGCTCCTAATCATATGTTCTATGATAATGATTCTATGTTATTATTATTTCTACCAGAGTGTTACTGAGATCTCAATTATGATTTGGATCGATTTCTTCTTCCATTTCTAAATGTTGTTTCGGCTGTAATTAAAATGGCAGCTTTATAATAAAGCCCTTGTCCTAAAATGTAATAAAACGTAAATAAAATTTAAAATACTTTAAGCTTACACAAAACACTTGTATCCTGGATGCTACACATCATTGAAAAATTTAACTGCTGATAAAATAATAATGTGAAAATGTGTCATCCAGGAATCTGGAAGTCATAACTTGATTTATATTATATATTTGAAATGGAGTGAATGTTCTGTTTGATGTTTATTTGTTTAGCCATTAATTTATGGAAGTAGTAACCCAGTCAGTTTTCCACCACAGGAAAGTCCCAGGAGTTCCCAGTCTCTTAAGCTTTTATTGTCATTTCGTACATACATAGCTAGTGCAGTACTGTATGTAGTGAAATGAAACAACATCCCTCCGGGACCAGGCTGCTACACAAAACAGCACAGAACTAAGGACTAAGTAAAAATAAGCACAGTTTCACAAGACGAGAATGTGTGCTAAAACAGGAAAAGATGTATATTTTTTGTATTATTAACGATTAAAAATAAGTTGCTGAGGAATATCAGCAACTTTACTGTAACTATAAACGGTTTATTAGATGAACATGTCAATTATTAGTGTATTAAGTGTACCGGAATCATAGTTACATAAAAAAATTAACTTGAGTGTGTTCACAGTAAGTCCACATCGCATCATTACAAGATCACAGCCCAATGATCAAAATATAATTCAACAGAAATGAATGTAAAAGCCACATTGTATTTACGATGTGTTATACAACTTTAAACTCACTCAGAAGGCAAAATTGATGGACTCAGTTCTCTTCTGTTCTCCTTGCATCCATTGTTCAGCTTCAATATACATTTAAAGAACCCACCGAGCTCTGAATTCTGATAAAAAGAGAAAAACAAAATCATGACTTTTTAATAAATCATAGCTGGAAAGAACTGTAAATTACCTTTAATGCTTCCAAAAATTTCAATATTCTAGTATGTCTAGGAATCTTGAGAAAGTACGTACATTTAAAATATTACCATTCCTTTAACATTCAGCTGATAGCTAAAGAGATAAATATGTAAAGAGTCCTATTATTTACAAAACAATAAATTATCAATTTTATTTATTTAAAATGATATGAATACTGTACCATGGTTTAGGACAGTAGTGCAGTGGTTACTTCTTCTAAAGTAAGATACAGATAAAAATAACCTCCAAATCTGCATCACACAGGGCTCTTCAAAATTATTGGCACCCTCCATAAAATGTGTATAGGATCCAATACTTGATATTTTTAGCTCAAACATTTAGGGAGTGTACTGCGTTATTCAACTGCTAATAATTAAAAGCTTAGTTGCACATCCACTGTAAAGCTGTGCAATTACTTACAAGTGACTTTAAACAAAATTACATAGTATAATTACATCATCTTACATAGTGTGCTTGATACATTTGCATATTTAACCAATGTGTTTTTTTTCAGTGTTTTGAAATAGCTAGGGATAAGCATCGTCATGTATTACTTTCCTGAACACAAACTAAATGAAAAAAAACAACACAAGGAATCTGTTCATTACGGTCTTTTTCCATCTTAAAATTTAGTACCTAGACAATTGCCAAATAATATGAAATATGGCATGCAGAGTTCTAAAACGATCGTTTCTATACTACTTTCATAGTAGTATAGAAATACTTACATATTCACAGGTTTTTGACATTTGCACATCCTTACCACTATAGTTTGGTTTCCACGGACACAAAGCTTTCCGGAATCAGACTTCAGGAAAGGTAACGCCATCCTCTTTGGAGCCACTCTCCTACTCCTTGGGCGACGATGACGTCTAGTGCTTTTTATCATTGCCGGTTTTCCCTGATGCAAGTCAGCATAACTAGCCTCACTATCAGAGTCACTCCTTGTCCCATTTTTTTCATGCTGCACCGTCTCCTGCTTATCCTCTGACTCCTGCCTAAAGGGACAAGCCTGGGTATTAGATGGACGGTGTCTTTTAACGTTCCTCAATGCTGAAGTCACAGACTGGGTCACAAACAAGCTGTCGCCAGAGTCACTGTGGGGGAAAAAAAGAGAGAGATAAGATGAAGAGAATGGGCATGTGGTAGCCTAGTGGTTAAGGTATTGGACTACAAATCGGAAGGCTGTGAGTCCAATCCCAGGTCCACTAAGCTGCCACTGTTGGGCCCCTGAGCAAAGCCCTTAACCCTCAATTTCTCAGCTGTATAAAAATTATATAATGAGGGTCGCTATGGATAAAGGTGTAAAAGTTTGCATCCCCCTGTGCTGATCTCATATGCAATAACATCTCACATACCATGCCTTTTTACACCAAAATGCCTATGGAGGAAAAACTAAAAGTCTAATAAATTAATTAATTTAATAAATAAAGTAGCACTGATTTTTGAATTGAATAAAGTCAATTAATTTAAGTCACTTAATTAATAACTCGAGACTTACATATTAAGAATACATGTCCATAACAATTCCTATCCTGCACTTCAACATTACTTAGAAATACTATCCATATTCGCATATTTTATTGTCGACTCACTCAATAAAGTGAATCGATTCTTTAGTATCGGCTCGAACATTTGTTCACTCAAATGGCCGATGAGTGTAAGCAACGTGCAGGACAGGATTTGCAAGGATGATGTAGAAATATTTTGTTCTCATATTCTTATCAAGCAGAATGATTTACCTGTCAGACGCAGGGGTTTCTAACAAAGCATCTCTCGAAGAGTCGCTCTGAACAGAAGCCTGAGAAATATCCTCCATAACTCGTTATTTACTGCCTTACTCACACTCAGGCTAAATGTTACTCCTCTTCGACATTTCCTTTCTTGTGGAAGCAACTCTGCTAACTTAGAGCTCCTTACGCGCGTTATAAACGTTTATCGCGCAAAATTAATGTTTTTAAACACGCGCACACACGTGGGTTTAACACGATTGAGCATAACAGGAAGCCGAAAGTACAAGGGGGCGTGGCGACTTCAGGAAGCGCTGCGTTCTGACGGACCAATGATCGAGCGCGAAGAACTGACGACGACGACGATTGTAAATGAGGCTACATTCAAGAGCTCTAGGCAGAAAAAAAGTTCAGAATATTTATTCATCCTTAGATCTTAGAATCTCTATTATTATTATTATTATTATTATTATTATTATTATTATTATTATTATTATTATTATTATTATTGTTGTTGTTGTTGATGTTAAAAAATGAAAATATGAATGTCAGGTATTCATGATTATTGTTTGTAAGGTTGCAAAGTTTTTTAAATTATTTAATAATATTTCTCAGCAACAACAAAAGTAATAATAATAATAATAATAATAATAATAATAATAATAATGCAAGTTTAAAATTTTTTATTGTATCAGGTTTTTTTAGATTATCTAGGCTATGTTCCATGCTTTTAAATCTTTACATGATGATTGCAATTCAGCAATGTAATTAAAACATTGTTAACAAATTTATTTGTATCTGATAAATCTGTGTCAAAAACAACACATTTTTCTGTACAAATGCTTGAAAGTGAACCTCTTCTTCAATATACATTGATCTATATTAGGTTGCATCTCATTGACTAACTTGGTATATAACCTGGTTTATGAACAAAGTAAAAAAAAACTTTTTTTTACGTGATTAAATGGCAGAGCTGATGTTATTAAGGGAAACGGAATATTAAAGTATAATTTATAACAATTACAATAACTAACTTACACAGCATGAGAAAACCATATTGTATGTTTGTGTTCAGTGAACGCGGCACAAGTCCAGCTTTCTCGCTTGTTCATGTGACTTGGTGTGTGTCTGTATTTTGTCTCCACTTCAGCATGGCATGCACTAAAACTGAAAAGATCCAGTTATACGTCCCTAATCTCGAGGAATTATGTCAAGGTGAGAGATTTTGTTTGTATTTACACCAATACAGAAATAAATACTCGATCATTCTTCTTTGAGCTGCTTGTCAACATTTGCTTTGTTGTAGATCAAAGTTCAAAGTGATGTTTCTGTTTGTCTCATGAACCTGCTGAGATAATGATGTTGAGATATTAGAGACTCTGATTTACTGACAATTCATGAGCGTTGATTTACAATAGTGCTGGAAAAAGGACTGAAGAAGAACTTTGAAGATGTTAAAGTGTGTGTGAGTGAGTGTCCAGATCTCACACAGGATCCCTTCAACTTTCCTGTCAAAGGTATGAATTCAATCTGTTAGACAAACAGATGTCCTGCAAGTTAAGTTCTGAGAGTAACTGGCTAGTCATGATCACAGCGGGATTGATAAAAAAAAGAAAACACTGGCAGAATTTAATTTACATGTGATCTTTAGGAAATTCCTATCATGCAATTTCCTGTTGAACACATGACATGGAATTCTACAAGTAAGGCAGGGATATATATCCTGGATGGGACTCCAGTCCATCTCAGAGCAAAATTCAGCAAGGTCTACCTAGATCCATATTTCAGTTCTTACTAGTCATTAGGGATTTAAACCTGGTTATTTTATTTTTATTTAGAATTTCTTTAAAGATTTTTTACTGAATGCCTCTGAGTTTCTCCTTATTGTTCTCCTTCAATAGGACTATGTGGTAATCCTCGCATTACAGATGTAGGTGGTGTCCCATACTTGGTCCCACTGGTTCAAGTGGACAAGGTTAGTAGAATAGGGATCTAATGGTCTGTTTGCATTTCATTTCATAACTTGGTTAATAAATAATCACAAATTGTTTTTCTTATACAAGGTGTATAACATGAACACCATTGCCAAGGAGTTGGAGCTTCCTGGCGCATTTGTTCTTGGTGCTGGTGCTGTGTCATCAAAGACTGTTGGAATGAATGCAGAGGTAATAGAAATTAACATAATCACTCAGTGTTGTGTAGAATAATGCAAGGTAGAATTTACAACAATTTCTGGCATGACTATATCTCTCTTTTTATTTCAATGCAATGTTTCAAAGCTGATGCCTCTGGTGTTGACGGAGCATGAAGGCAAACCTGCTGTCAATGGCAGCTATTTCGCCTCTGTCAACCCAGCAGATGGGAAATGCCTGCAGGAGAAATACAGCGACAGATTCTGCGACTGTGATTTTGGTCTTCTAGCGAACCTGTATGCATGTGAGGGTCTGTCTGGGAAGGTGAGAGATGGATTCGGACACCTTTTACTTAAAAAATATCTAGAGCATTGATACAAAATTGTGGTGGACAATTTGAATGACATGGTGGTGAGGCAGGAAGGTGGACAGTCTCAGCACTAAAAGGGCTCATGGTTTAATTATAAGCTCAGGTTACTGTCTGTGTGAAAGGGTTTATTTCAGCCTAGGAAGTCCTTCTGGGATAGGCTACGGATCTCTCACCTTTCAGATTAAAGTGGTGACTAAAGATGAACCACTCAATCAACCAACTAATTGAACAACCTAAAAATACCAGGAAGCAAACAAATGGCCAAACAAATCAAATAAACAGAAACCCAAACAACCAAAAGACAGCCAGACAAACAGATTGGGCAATTTCTCACACACATCTTGTATTAGGTCTTATCTGTCTAGTAACCCAGGGCTAAACACTTGATACAGACACCCTGGAGGTGCTAAATCTTGGCCAGACAAAACATTTTAGATGCAGTGCATGGTGTACATGTGCACTAAATGCAGCCAGAATTGGAATCAGTAGGCTATCATTGGCTTCTATAGGGTAGACCTGGGGGCATCCTGAGCAACGAAAAATCAACTTTAAAGTGTCATTGTGTGACTTCATGAGTATTAAATCAAATAAAAGGCATCTGGCTTCTTACGATTACCATATTGCACATCATAAGGAAGCCCTCGAAGCAGATGGAATAGCCAGATGTTAAAGAAGAACAAATACATTCCTGTTATGTAATATAGCTAATGAGAATATTTGTACATGAGTAAGGATGACAAACTGCTGAATGTGGTTGATGCTAACCACACAAAGCAGTACTGACCTTTGATTTCTGAATGAATAAATAACTATGGCTAAGTGACAGACTTAAATAAGTAACTAATAGTGAAAATATGCTTGCTAACAGGTCATGGAGGTCAGAGTCAGCAGGAGGACAGGAGAGGACAGTCTTGTAAGCAGTATGAGGAAGACTATGGAGGAACACTATGGTGATAAAAGCATTGCACTTGGTGGGACTTTCATCCTCCAAAAAGGGAAGGCCAAGATCCACATCATGGTAAATAAATCCAAAATGTATTTTCTTACATTTGGCCATCTCTTTCTAAACTGTTATTTAGCTTTAAATTAAACAAAACAATGTTTGAATATACACCATTAGTTATTTGCACCCATCTTTTTAATTGAAGCCACGAGAGTTTTCCTCATGCCCACTAAATACTAATGAAGAAGTAAACAACTGGCTAAAACATTTTGAAGTCAGCGCTCCTCTCATCTGCCAGTCTGTAATGGTGTCCAAAGATCCAGTGAGTATCTAATAACACAACACGGGATTTGAGTACATGAATTTGACTGGTCAGAAGGTGCATTGATGCATCATTGTTATTATTATAAAGTATGTGACCACGCTTATCTTTAGCTATTGCACATTTGTATCTAAACAGGGTTTGGATCTGAGAGTGGAACATACCCATGGCTTCAGTCATCATGGTGAAGGAGGTCATTACTACATAGACACCACACCAAGCACAGTGGAATACCTGGGATACTTTCTACCTGCAGAATATGTTTATCGAATTGACCGGCCAGTGGTGACCCACAATGTTGGCAGAGACTAAATTTGATTTGAATTATTGTTCTTATGTAAGACCTGACACAAAAGAATGCGAACAAAATACAAAACTTTGTCCGGTCTCATCTGTATGCTAGCCATCATTTGAAAGATTTGGAATAAATGTCAGTTATTCATAGGAAATGTTTTTTCACATTATTTGATTCATTGTTGGAAAAAGGCATTAATTTAACTTGAGTAACTAAAATCGGTGTGATTTGACATGCACCACTTTTTCATTCTTGTGCTTTTACAGTACTTTCATACTGAATTATATGTAATATTTTAATTTTTCCAGTTCAGAGAAGAATTTGAAGGTGCGCTTTTACCCTAGTATTTATTTTGACTTATTTCGATGACTTATTTAGAACTGAGATTGTATTTTTAACACCTTCGGCAACCAAATGGTAAAAACCTGTGTTTTAATGCCCAGGGTGGATACAACTGCCCTGATTTCAGAATGCCTATCTCTCTGTGTTCACAAGCATTTCCTTTGGATTCTAAAGGTTTTACCCATCTCTTGAAACCATGGCAGCAGGTATAATGGCTAAGAAAAATTGGTATGAATGTATGGGTAAACAATGTTTTCCTGCTTCACACCCAATATTCTCAGGAAAGGCTCTGGATCTACTGGAACCCAAACTGGTATAAAATGGCTACTTAAGATGAGTCGATGGATAGATGCATGAATGAAAAAGTTTGTTAACTTGGGTGTATCTTTTTCTCACATACATTTCTTGGGATTTGAGGTTTAAATAATTCACAATACATAGCAACCTTGTCGATTAGGCTCATTTTACACAAATCCGAGTACCAGTAGACAGGAGTAAAACTTCTCCATGTTAGTGCTGAGGTAAAGGAATAATAATACTTGGTTTCCCGCGCATTCACTTGTCCTCGCGCACTTTCTTCACGCTGACGAAGCGGCTAGCTCACCGATGCTACCCCACAACAGTTAAACGGTTCTTCGCGGTTTAGTCACGGTTCTACGTGTATCTACGGAAATTATCCCTAAAAAATATACGGTATGTTATTGCTCATTTGTAGAGCATTCTAAATGTAGTATTCCAATTAACCAAACAGACCGCGCAAATGTACGGTTCCCGGAAGATACTGTTGGCTAAGCTAACTCTAGCATAGCTAGCCAATTTGCAGCTTAGCTGACGTCATTTGGCGTCTCGTTTACGTGCTTGTAATCAACATTGATGTCTTGAATTGTTAAATATCAAAGCATTGATTTGGTGTTTGTGTTACAGGTTATTGCATTTCATTTCATTTCATACCACACACATTACTGTTATGAGGCGAAACGAAAATCAACCAAGACCAACGGCAGGTATGGTACAACATTCATTTTATATCACCATTAGTTAGATATTTAATGGCTTTGCATATACTACCTGTTTTATGTTATGAATACAATACTGTTTTGATACGTCCACGTATTAAAAGTAGGAACATTGGCTTCCATAATTTTTACGTTATACAAGGGACATCTGCGCATGCGCACATCACCTACGACCATAAATTTAAAAAAAACCAAAATTTTCTGATCATCAGATTTGCTGCCTTCAGTTTGACGATAAGGTTACAGTCATAAATCAGACAAAACATCACACAGATTGTTTACATTGTGTTAGACATGCCATTGCAAGGTGTGTTGGGATAGCTTGATCCCCACTTTCACCTACAACATGAAAGTAACATTTCAAAGAGCTTTGGTTGCAAATGTGTAATGAACCAGCAAGGAATCAGTGTTTCTTTATGTGTACATATGATTTTGAACTGATCACTGGAGGTTTAGGTGTGCTAGGGTGGGCTGTTTTTAAATTTTTTCCTCTCCACGTATGAGGGAATTCTGACCAATGCTGCACGGTTCTACAGACAGTCCTGACCAGTCCAGCTTCCACAGAAAGTCTGACCAATCCTTCCTACCCGCCAGCTTTCCCCTATATAACTAATCAACACATGCTTCCTCGAGATAGGTGAAGGAAGCCAATCACATCTGATGCATCACAGAGTAGTGTATCACACTGGAGGAAAGCACTATTTACACACTCTTTCACATTCAGAAGCTTACAGAGGCCCATATACACTGTTGCGCAAGCCTACCTTCTCCCATAATCTTTTTTTTTTTTTTTTTTTGCACATTCGTGTAAGTAGTTTCTAAAGATAGTTTTCTATCCCAAAGATGAAGAGGAATAAATGAATGCCATAAACACTTATGTACAGAAGTATTTGACCGCTGGACTTCATATCTGACCACATTCCAAAAAGTAATGTCCTCCGGTTCTCGATTTTTTTGCCGTGTTATTCCAGTTCCTGAATAGGCTGCATCAAATTTCTAAACAACTAATGTTTGTCCAAAATAACAGCTTATACATTTGTTGTCTTGTATTTTTAACGATTGGGAATTTTTTAATCCAAATTCACCACACCTTCACCACTTCTAGACCTAGCAAGAAAGATATGAATTTTACTGCATTAAAAAATTTAAGCAACACATCTAAGTATAGAAAAAGAATTAAGACTAAACAAGCTAAAAGTTATTCTTAGTGGATTTGTACAGAATCACAAGAAAGTGAGCTTGAGTCATAAATATGACAATTTCTCATGACTTTTAAGTATACAGTGCAAATGTACTTTAATTTCACAATACACACAGCTTTGCTCCCAGCTGTGTCCTGAGTTTTACAGTGTCTATATTTGTACATCTGGCATCCACTAGATGGCACTTCAGAGCCAATAAGTTCTCTTATTCATCTGGTTTCCAAGTCAAGGCCTTATGTTCATTGTGTTCATGCACACCAGACATCCAGGTTAACCAGACCAACAAGCTATTATTCTCTTTAAAACTTTTTGTTGTGATGGTTGTCATGATCTGCATGTCAAGTTGAAAAACCCTCATAATACATTCAAAATTACAGATTATCTAGAAAACCCAGATGTATAAACCATGTTAGAAGGAGAGGTTTTAAAATTCACAAACTATCTGTAATAGGAAAACTCAAAAGCGATCTAGAATAGTTTGCAAATTGAGACGTTAGTTTGTTTTTTGGTTGGGGACACAGTGTCATCCTATACTGCCAAAATTGTTTAGGAAGGTAAAGACCATTGGAAACACGGTGGCCATCTTTTGTATACAAAGCTAAAAACAAGAGTACAGTCAGTCTTTACTCATGAACACAGCAGATGGTAAAAAATTCCAGTTGTATGTCCACCCACAGATTTGCTTTTTAGAGGTTGCACTTTGTAAGATGATTCATTTCCCGTTATCTTCCCAGCAGCATTAAAATTACGTTGACAGCTTTCACATTGCACACTTTTTTGTACAGGCTGTCTGTCTGTTCCACTGTTTAACCAAAAGAAGCGGAGCAGATTGCCACTGACGTCCAATCCCTCTGAGAGTGAAGTGTTTTCCAGATACGAGAACAGAGACATGCTGAGCTTCACTTCAGCCATCCATCCATCTAGTATGTTTGTGCACGACTGAACACTGTCACTGATCAAAAACTTTATTGTCTGTGTATTTAATAAATCATTTTCAAAAAGTATGATCATTTACAACATCATGCTGTTTTAACAGACACTGGGAACAGTCAGCCATCAACAGACAGAGCACCTCTGACTCACTGGAACCAGCAAGCCACCCCACCACCTCAACAAAGCAAAGTGTGGCCCATTGCTTCACCTGGTGCAACAGGAAGAGGATACACACCTATAACTCACCCACAGAAAAACACTTATGCTTGGTATATCAACTGAATTTTTCTGTTGGTTAATGATGTATTAAGTTGGACTGTGTAAGTTTTACAAGTTTTTATATACTTCCAGGTCCCAGACAGGGCCACAGAGAACTCCAGGCAGGCAGGATTCCATGGCAACAGCCCCAGGCTTCCATCAGAGTGGATCTATGAGTGGGAGTCCTCAAATTCAGAATAAAACTTTGACTGCCAAGCAACCCATGCAGCAGCAGCAGTCATTTAGCAGAAACATCAATCCATCCAGAGGTTCCTTCTCACCTTCAGGTCTCGGAGCATGCAGTCAGAGACCTGCAGCGCGGAGTCAGAGTTCCCAGTGGAAGATAAAATCTGGCGGACCTAGAGGGGGAACATGGGTCGAGGACACATTTGGTACTTTAGGAAGCAAGCACAGTATACAGCAGCAGGTAATTACTAAACAAATCAAGATTAACACTGAGTAACATGATGCTAGCCAAGCTGATTTATAAATAAAAGTGAAGAAATTTAACTAGTAAGTGCAAGAAATCTGATAAACCATTATTTGCTTGCTATTTATATCATACAGTTAACAAAAATCTGAAAATAATATCAATTAAGCCATTTAAGACAATCTAAACATTTATTTCTTCACTGATTATGATCTACTGGCTGACTCACTCACTAATTGCGACTCTCAATGCTCAATTTGTTTTGACATCATTTTTTTGCACAAAATGAATAATTTTTGATGTCTGGAATCAATTACAAAAGCTTTGGGCTTTTCATTGCCTGGAATCAGGAAATTGATTCAGGTGATTAGTTGATTATCCCTACTACTAATTGTTAAGTAACAGCCATGCCAGATATACTAGTACTGTTTTTCTTAGTGTTTCTATTGCAAGATTTTGGCTCTAATCCAACGAAGAAAACAGCGAGGCAAAAATCAGATGCGATTTGACCAGGTGTTTCAAGGCATTCCTGTTATATTTTTCCCATTTATAGAAATCTGTGTTTGAGGAAAAAGCACCACCCAAGAGATCACTGCGAATCCTCACTGCTGTTATAGAGGGAATGAAATACTGGAGCCAGTTCAAGGACAAAGTTCCTATGATGTTTGAGATTTTTGGTAAGTAGTCTACCATATTCTCACCTGTCAGTCCAGCAATGCAACATGGCAAAATGTTTTTTCATTTATAACGTTCTTATCATTTTGCCAATTTTGTTCCAGCCACTCTCGATTCAGCAGTCACAATCGGAAAATTTGGTGCAAAGAACTTCCTAATGAGGGATGGAAAAGACACAGTGCCATGTGTGTACTATGAAAACGTGAGTAGACTTTCTTAATTACGTTTAAGCTAGCAGAACACCTACAGCCACTTTACTACAGGCATCTATATGATTTCATCATGCTGTAAAAGAATAGAAATCAGATGCATAATAATGAGAGTCTGAGAGGACTGGTTCAGGAGCCGCTGTTATTATTTACATGATCACATTAATGGCTTCAGTTCTGTTTTCCTTCATTGTGCCTGCACTTTTTTAAGGACGCTTTTAAGATTTTTTCCTCTGTTGATATTAAAACAGATATTACAGCAACACTTCTGAGGTGTGAGATATATATATATATATATATATATATATATATATATATATACACACACACACACACACACACACACACACACACACACACACACACACACACACACACACACATATACATGTATTTTTTTCTTTTCTTTATTATTTCAAGGACCAGGTGCTGCCGAGGCTGATCCGGGGTCAGGTGCATCGCTGTGTGGGGAATTACGACAGACAGAAAAATGTTTTCACCTGCGTGTCAGTGCGGGCCGCCTCCCTGTCAGAGCAGAGAAATGCTCAAGAGGTTGTGAAGGCATCAGACACAGAGATGAGAAACGAGGTCCAGGCACTTTCTGAAATGTGATGTGAATGGACAGAGCAGGAAGGTTTTATAGTTTCAAAGGTGTGTTTCAATTTCACTTAAGTTTAGTTCAGAGATGAACTATAAATGTAAAAAAACTATGTTTTGTACATGTACATTTTCTATATTTTTTCATGGTCCATGGGTAAATTGATAAATCAATTTTGACCATTTCAGCAGTGGCTTTTTTCCTGTTTCTGTGCATTGTTTATTTTTCTGCTATCAGTTCATTACTCAGTCAGTTCAGAACACAAAAAAAGGCATTTTCTTTATTAATGAAACATTTTATTACAAAGAGAAATACACACAACAGCAAGTCTTGTTAAGGGTCAGGAGATAAACAAACACAATTATGAGGTAATATCTCAAAATAGATCTTCCAAAAGGGGATCAACCTTTGATCTTTTTTAATTTTTTTTTCAACCTTTTTTTTTTATTATTATTTTTTTATTTTTTAGCATTGAACAACCATCGTACATAATTATTTACAGCCAAAACCACACAATGGAAAACTAAAATACAACTGATTTACAGAATCAGAGTTCAGACCTCACACACATAATTACAGATGAAAGGTATCACTTTACTGAAGATTATTACATTAACAGCGTCATCTGAGTGCGTTTTTGGGAACGTATGCAAGAGCATATACATCTCTTTATCCTTAGTGATGCTTATTACATGTTCTGCTATTTAAAGAATACCCAACGTTTAAAGTATACACTTGCTCACAGTTTGGGAATTTGTTCAGCTTTTTTGGAGCCAGAATGTGATTGCATGCTTATTCACGTTAATAAAAGGAAAGTAGAAAGTCTTAGCTGAAACCTGAATATATTCATTTAGCAATTCTGAAAACACATTACACAAATAGGTACCAAGAAGAAATGCAAAGGTCAGGTTGTTGAGCATCTCAGCAATTTTGTGCTGTATTGCTTATTGTGGTCTTGTTTTTGTCAATTAAATAATTCAATGAGAGTAATAATTCACTGACTAATAACTCTTGACATAAAATGACAGTAGTGCTGTTATCTTTTAATCCCTCATTCGTTCCCATTCGTTTTTCCATTTATATGCTCCTTATTTTGTCCTTTTTTATCCCCTTGGAAATCTATTTGTACAGCTTCATGTGAATATGTTAGAGTTACTGCCTAGACAATTTACAACTGAAACAATCCCCGTTGCATTTGTAGCAAATCAAGACATTCACAGAAATGCACAACACGGGTAGGGAAAAAAAAAACAACAACTAGGAAGCATTTACAAAACTACAGTTTCAGCAGAAGTAACCTGATCAAAGGTATTGAAGTCTTCTTAGTCATGTTTTTAAAAAAAGGCACACGTTGGTTAGGGCAGAAAAAGTTTTGTTGTCTTTTTGTTTTTATTTAGAGGAGTATCTTTGTGTCGAAAAAAGAAATGCAACACTGATGGGACTGAGATCTCAAGCTTCACTGCCTAAATAACAGTAATAAAGACATTACAATAACAGGAAGATGGGAAGTTTGACCATCGAGACAGCCAACTGCAGTGTTTTAATAACTTCAGAGTCTCAGTTGGTTTAGAGAGCCAAAGTAATAGTGAGTTTTTCCTGCATCAGTATCTGATTAGTGTCTAATGTTGTGATTCACAGCATCCCATAGGTGCTTCCTGATGTCAAAGGGTCAGAAGATGGAGTTCCGATTTTTCAATCAGATGCGTGCCTTCCTGCCAGAGTGCTAAATTTGTATTAAAAATTTACATTAACAGCCAAGACACAGTAGTCTTGTTTACCCTAGTCTTATTTACACTAATCACCATCTTGTCCTTAATCTTCATTTTCATGACTTTAAATGCTTTATGCAAGGGACCTCCTTAAGACTTAAGACCATTCTTTCTGTAGAACCAATACAGTGTTGCATTTATTTTGTTTCGTTTATTTTATTTCCATGAGTATATCTTTGTAATTACATTTTTTCTTTGCCTTTCCCCTGATCTTGTACAATCCTATTCAATTTTGTGAAAGGTCCAAGCACAAAACAGACAGTATAACTTGGCCTTAATACTCCTATTAAAACTGATAGGAGGAGAGGGCAAACAGAGACACACAGGTTTTAGTTTTCAGATCATTATAACACAAGTTCAGTGGTGACGGTGCGTTTGTTTGCTATTTTAATTAAATGGTGATGAGCCTCATTTACTATTTTCTCAATGTTGTTTAGACTTTCACTGACTTGTCAAAGTTGAGGCTCTAAAGCAAATATATATAAAAACACCAGTTTGTGTCATTTTTTTTAAGGAAAGGTTGTTCTGTTCTTCTATCCTGTTAGCCACAGTGTTGGTTGTTACTGGATAAATATATGGCAGATTTTCCAAACCCTTTCGTATTTTCATCAGAATCATAAATCCATTTTATTTCCTCAAAAGTCTGATCCATTGTGAAGAAGAAAACATTTATAGCAATTGGATCCAAGAACAGAATTTTCCTACTCTGCTTTGTAATTTGTCTTGGCTAGTTGAATATTATTTGATGTTGCATGAAAGATTTTTAAGTTCCTTGCTTTCCTCTTGATGTTCTGAATAATCCCTGATGTGTGGGAGAAAAGTTCTCCGTGTCCTCTCGCATTCTTTGCATCCAGATGTGTATTAGGTAGAACTAGAATGTTAGATTTACCGTTCGCATAGTCTCGTCTGCTGTTTTGGTCATGCCTTTCCAAAGATTTCAGTGTTGATGCATTAAATTGCATTTTATTTCATTAAAAGCTTAAGTTTGTAGTGATACAAGGAAAAAAGCAACTTGCCGGGAATTTTGCATTTCCAAAAAAAGTTTCAGAAAACAGTTTTCACCACAAGGGATGCAGATGAAAGGAAGTAGCTTATCAGATGAAGGAAGACAATGTAGCACATCACACAATGAACACAATGGCTCCTCCAGGCACACTTATTCCAAAGAGGCAACATTATCATTGCAGACCATGAAAAAGAATGTGGCGATACAGATCTTAACAGCTCAGAAAAGATACCATGAGTATAGCAGGGGGTTTATAAAAGTGTGGGTAGTGGAGTGGGCAGGAGCTGCTCTTTTGGGGCGTACTTGGCAAAAAATGGTAAAAAGAGGGTGAGCATGACTCCCACGATGGCCAACATGTAACCCCACCCCATCTGGCAGTCGCCAGAATTGTAGATATCTGAGTTTCCACAGAAGGACTTGACCAAACTGGAGTTTAGGCCAAAGGGATAAACCAGCAATCCGGATGCCATGATGAACACTGGAGAGAGAGAGCGAGAGAGAGAGAGAGAGAGAAAGAGGGAAGAAGTTAGTTTACAGTTGGTCTTAATAGACAAGATGATGCAGTATTTTAAATTAATCAGACCAGTGAGATTAATTCACTTATTTTTCATCATTCACATTTATCATCTTAATACAGTTAGATTTTACATAGACAGTGTCTCCTCTTATGCTGTCTGCAGACGGCTGTATGTTTTACTTCAGTGCCCGGCTGTCAGCGCCCTGTCCCAGCTTTTTCTCATGTGCCAGTGTTGCCAAGCAAGAGCAACCTAAATCTGTGTTAACCAGTTTGGGATTCATATAATAATTGCAGTCTATTCAAGGAAAATTACTAACGATCTAAATGAAGCTGATTTTTTAACTGTGCAGTACATTTCAGTGCATGTTTTCTTTAAAAGAATTCTCTGGTCATAGAACGCATAATAGGATGTTCTCAGTAGTGGCATTTTCACAAACTTTTTCTTCACATCTCATTGTGAGCACTGCCATGACACTCATTCCAAAGCCACAAACAGGACGACGGCATAAAGCATGGGAAAGCTAAATGGGAAAGAAATGAAACATACTAATGGAGAGAAACCCATGATCAGAGAATCTTCATCATGTTGTCTAACGTGGTTGTCAAACAGTCTACAAACAACCTTTTTGAAAGCTAGAGAATTGGGAAATATCCTATAAATTATATAAACATTATCATTTTGTAATGATATTAAGTGTGTATGGCCGTGTGGCTTTAACGCCTTAATTTAGTGAGAGACCTGTGTGCCACTGGTCAGGTCAAAAGGGAAAAGGTAAAAACCTATCCAATTTCTTGTCTCAGTTTAGTAGCACACTGCATCCGCTTGGTGGCAGTAGAGTACCTGCACTTTAACACATTGAACGTAATTTGAGTCAACAGTTTGCGGTCACAGAGTAATACACCTCCCTCAATATATCCATGGCTCCTGTCCAGTTACACAGGGGAAAATATCCAGCAGACCACCACAAAAAACCCATTTGCAAGCTGAAGGACAAAATCAGATTTCATAGCCGATGGTTACAAAGCAGAAATGTTTAACAAAGGGAGGTAAACATTTCACAAGGAGGTGAAATCCATTACAAGGCAGCCAATAGATGGTCAGTTTTTTGGCCAAGTTTGCTTTTTCAATGGTTATGTTAAAGTTCAGAAGCCTCTCGCTGTCTGTCACACGTCAGAAGGCTCTTAAGCAGACTTGCCTATTGTGCACAAAGCCACAGACTAGATTCAGTTACAGCCATGAACTGTAGAAATATAGAGACAAATGACTTTGTCAGTGAATTATCTTGAGGTATTATATTGAATACATTTGTGAAGTGTCTTTGAATTCTGCACTTGGAATTGTATTACTGCATGAAGACAGCTGTACGAAATAATTGTCACTTGAACGGTCAATTTTCATGGTCCATAGGGTAAAAACCAAACAAAATATAATTTGTTTTGTACTTTGGTGTAAAGCAGCTACATAATATTCATTTACTGTTCCAAGTCCAAGATCGGCGATGCATGAAACTGCATTATTTGTATGCAAAAAATGCACATGCGAGCATGGTCCAGAGTGCATTCATGACTAAGGTTAATTAACTTTATATAATAAGGTTTTAAATCTGGCCTCATCCCTCTCTTATAATAGAAAGACCTAGAGTTCAGCTCTCTGCAGATGGCCCAGTGTTTATCAGTAGGGGTCTGGTAGTTCAAAGACTGCCTGCTAATAGGCTTTCCTATCAAGCTGTTGTTTAGCGAAAGCAAAAGACTTCTTTATGTGCCTTTCTCCGCAAACAAGACCGCCTATATTCAGGAACTAGGTTTGGCTGCATACCAGCAAAGTCTTTTCAGAACTTCAGGGATGTGCTGAGGGAATTAATGTAGACTGTTTAGCTAAATATATGAATGTAAGGGATTCAGCTCAAAATTTTCAGAAGTTCGAGTAGTCTGGATCAGATATAGAAGTGCACACAGCGCAAGTGTATGTCTGTCTGTGTGTGTGAACAATCTCAAAGATGGCATACAGCTTTGTGACTCAAGTTCTTCATTTTATCCAACATGTCCAGAGAGCGGTTTGCAGAAGAGTCCCACTGTGCAGCAGTAATACTCCACTTAATCATGACTGCCTTTGGAACAGCACAGAGTGGCTTACAGTCTTAGAGCTTAATTTAGTCCAAGTCAATTCTATTCAACCTTAAAAGTAGAGTATTTCTGGATGGAAAGAAAGCTAATTTGGCAAATATTAGATTTAGAGTCAGATAGGTTGACATGATATCTAGCGAGGGTGACAAAAACTGGCAATAGTATGAATCTACACTCTGGCCTAGTTGGAAATGAGCCCCAGCTTCAATATTATATCATAATTTTTACTTACAGCTGTTGCGGTTCCACAAAAGTGAAAAAGAAAAATCAATTTTTGTGAATTTTTATTACTCTTATGTCACCTTGCTAACTTTAAGGTGCCAGCTGTTAAGCATACCCACTACATACTGAGTATAACCCTGTAATTGAAAGGAAATTGACCAGAAATATCAAGATTGCCTAGCAAAATACACTGGGCGTCTAGCCGATGTTGAGTATGTTCCAAATCTGCTCCACTTATATCCACCTTTCCTTTTGCTGCCACCTGCTTCTCGAGTGGTGTAGTCGATACATGGGTTCTAGTCAGGAGGCGGAGTTGCCGAAGACATAATAAAAACTTGACTCGGTATGTGGATGGACGAATAAGATCCTTGACCCTGGTGCAAACAATTGCCCTTACAAAGTGCTTTAGTTGTAAACGTGATTTTGCAGAGAGATTGTACATGTTTGCGTTAAGTTCTGTGTTAAGTTTCATGTGACTTCTGTCACTAAACACTTTAATACTGAGCAGCAAAAGCTCATTTCTTGCATGGGAGGGTTGGTTAATCGAACATGCATAAGCCTACGGTGGCAGTTTGTGACAAGGCACAAACGATATGATGATGGGATTCACTGGATGGTGTAATAACATCGCAGACCTTCCTGTGTGACACAGCTCATTACGGTTTAACCAGGCGATGATCAGTCTTCCAGCGAGTTCAAACCGATTTTCCTATTGCGTTACATTAAGCCATCATTTAGCCTTACGAGATTTCGGTCACAACGAAATAATAGAAACGAAAACAAAATAGGACAGTTTGTTTAGTGCATTCAGAAAGAGCACTAAACACTGCATTTTTTTGTGAGTCAGTCATGCTGGGTTGTCAAGTGGCTGTTTGTGTTTCAGTTCGGCTGTTTACTTTGGAGACAAATTCCATTAAGTCTGATGTCTCCATTTTGTTACCTGCAACTTTTCAAAACGAGCCACAGGTTTCCTTGTTATTTCTGCTCCACTTCCCACAGATTTATGCTATAGAATACTGATGGAAGGAAAATAATCCCTAAAAGATGGTAGAAACAGTACTATGGACATAAGGGGAATTTATTTCCTATGAGACATCGACAGCACTAAGAAAGACACTTGAGTGGAGGTAGAGTACTAACAGAATGGCGTATTGCTTATGGAAATGCAGTTAAAATGCGATTACATTACATATAAAGGGTTGTACCCGCAATAGCCGCAAGGCAGTAAAGCACACGGATAGCTCGCTGTTGCAGGACACCTCCAAGCTCTTCGTTCCGTCATGCATGGTGGTACTTGGAGCAGAACATATGGCTAAGAGCGGGCATTTCAGATGCATATTGCCCAGCTGTGGCAATGGGAGGAACACGGTAACAGTAGGCTAGATGACTCAGTGATGACGAGAACGAGACATGAGTGTACATGTTTTGGATAGAAAAATACTGGATATTTGTCGGATATTTTTCTAAGCATTAAAGCTTGGATTTCATTACTGTTTTTTAACCCACAATCCTCAACCTTTTAAAGTATTGCTGCTGCTATATAAACACTTCAGCCATGCGTTATGAGTCACAGGTTAAGAAATCACTCCTCACACTCACACATACCATACAAATCAATATTCCTGAGGACAAACGTAGTCCAACAGCTTGTCCTTGCACTCTTGTCGGTGTTGCTTCTCTAGCACAGTTGTCTGATTAAATATATTTTACAGGCTTAGCGAGCAAGAGGGTAATGAGGTTTAATTAGCAGGCAGGAACCCGTCTGCCCCTTCAGCTACAGCTTCTGTTGGAGCCTCAGATCTCTCCACACTTGCACCAAAGCACTGACTTTTCATACTTCCCCAGACTTAATAAAGTTTTCAACGCTCTTTATATTAGTTATTGGTACGATAACCCGATAGCCCCATTTGAGGGTTTAGTATCTTAATGCATAATAGGAATATCTTATTATAAAATTCTTTAACACTGATGTGGCAGTGCGAGTATTCAATGGCTTGGAAGAAAAGTGTTCGAATATCACTCAAAGCAGACTTTACTAAAAAAAAAAAAAAAAAAAGACTACTTTTTTCCTTCTGTTTTCATATAAGTAGATTCTATTTATATCTTCATCAACTCTAGTGTGTGTATAAGCATCTGTGGTTACGTTAATACCATAACAACGAAAGGAAGAAACAACTTACCCAGGGACTTCTTTCCTTTCTGGAAAGGTTTTAATTTCATATAATTTAATTCAGAATCTTTGCCAACAAAAAAGCTGTTTAGCAGCATTTAAAAACGATAAAACAACAGTCTGCTATTTTATTTAGCTAACATATGGAGCACATACTAAGCAGATTGTTAATGAATTTATAAAATTCAACGTGTAAACATGCAGCATGTTCCATTATAAAGTGAAATACACATCAGAGTTTAGTTTTGCTAACAGGAAGGCGGAATTCTTTATCGGGAATGACTATTATCACATGGGATTCTGTTATGTATCATATGATATGATATACATTCAAATAAAACATTGTTCTTTAGTATGTGTATTAGTGTATAGTATGAACTATTGAAATGCTTCCTGTTTAGATTCCATGCCTGGGAAACTTGAACAGAACTGCAGGGACAGACCGAGAGAGTAATTCTATAACTTTCCCCGAGGTGTGAAGAGCAGCTATTGGGAAGCTGATATTCTACTGCTGCAGTGTGCGTGAAGTGTGTAATGACGTGGCGTCGAAGCATGAAAGTGAAGCACGCCGCTTATCGCAATCTTAACAAGCACATGCTAAATTCGTGTACGAACACACTTGGCAAGAGTTCAGGTGGAATTCCCAGCCTGATTATGAGGGCTTGTATGGTAAACAACTAGCGGCTTTACATGTGGGTGTCTGGCTGCGTGTGTGTGTGTCTCGGTCATTCAGAGATGGCACAGTAACAGGGATTCTCCTAATCAGACTGTATTTGGCCAACTCGAACCAGCTTGTTTCTAACAGAGCAGCTGTGAGTTGTTTGCAAAACTACATTACCCACGATTCCCAGGGTAGCTGCACGACGACCTGATTTAGAGATCTGTCGAGGAACCATTGGCAGTCAGGCTAACTATTCCCAAATGAAGTTGGAGTTGATTAGACTGCAGCTGATCAAGTCCAAGAATGTTTCTCTCCAGATAATGACTTCATTAGCCCAGTTCTTCTGTGCTGCATCTCCGGTGGTTAAGATTATATACCTTGCGACTCTGTTGAAATTGGATTAAAACCCAATATATGTTAGCATTGGACAGAGACGACGGATTGGGAAGAAAGGCAGAGGCAGTGATGATACCTGACTGGCTTGTTATAACATGCCCAAATCAGTCAGAGATTGCTGTCTAGGTGATTACAGTCTCTGATGTCCTTTAGACGTTACTCATAATTCTCAGGGAGGCACGCATGCTGGCCTGCATGCTAACACACTCACACACACACAGACGAGAGGGAACTCAAGGGAGTGGTCTAGAGTGAAGAAGCAGCCATTTGAATAGGAGGACAAATGTTGTGTCGCTTATCTCGTGTGACCCACATGCCTCCTCTGAAACCTGCAGATCTGCTTTACACACACACACACACACACACACACACACACACATTTGAAATACCAGCAAAAAAAAGAATACAGAATATGAATACCAATTCACGGCTTTGTAATGACTCCGATCCTTTCACCTTGTTGTCTTTAAGCCATCACCAGTCTTTCAGGCCAATCTCTGAATGGTGGATGTGCACGTGTGGTACTTTCACCGGTTCCTTTTTTCCTTTTGTCTCAGGGATCAGATGTATGAACAGGCTCAAAAACCAGGTCAAAACTCTACTTAAAATTGACTGTGTTGCTTTGTTTCTTGTGTTTGTAGTGCTCCTTTTGTTTACAGAGTTGACGGAAGCTCTGTCTATGGCACTTCTCTCACTGTCAGTCCCTTTAACAGCTCTGGAAGTGTCCAATACGTGTACATGCATACAACCTACTACACGTCAGCAAACTTTACAACAAGCAAAATCGATCAAACTGACCAAAAGAGCAGTTCCTGGCAACATTAATGCAACGAGATACAAAAGCTGCCAGAAACACAGCACAGAGGCCAACGTGGAGAAAATAAAATAACGCAATATCTATAAAAGTCTAATAAATCTTTATTTGTGGGCAGAACCCTCGTTTGTTTCGTGGCGGCAGAGCATTTTTTTGTCAGTGATGAAACGTGTTGACGTACGACATATGCTGAGGGGCATCCAGAAATATTGTTTAATTACAGCCTCGCCCATGCAGTCGTACATCAAAACGGAGGCTTTGTCGCCGGCTAAGCACACTGTTTTTCTCCATTCCTGTTCGTTTGCCCCTCGTTCCCTATCCACTTGATTGGCGAACAGATGCTTGTTGTGCTGAAATGACAAGTGTCTTGGAGGGAATATGCAAATGTGCTGTTTGAGGCCTGAATAACAACAACAACAACAACACAGCTAAAATGGTCAGGTTTATAAAAGAGAGGTCTTGGATGAATTCAGTAGAAATCAAGAGCTGTAATGTTCACAGAAATCTACATTTTTGACTTGCATAATGATATGACACAGTTTGACTTTGTGACTAACCCACATGTTTAACTGTAGCTTTATCTTTCTGTCTGTGTATGTGTATGCGTGTGTGTGGGTGTGTATAGTTGTGGCTTCCGATGATCGTACGTCCGGTCAAATTTGGCAGCGATTACAATTTTTGCTAATTTTTTTTTTTTTAACCTCCTTGTGGGCTTTATATAACATCGATAATGAAATGATGTGGCTGTAGGGGGAAAGGAAGTCTTTACAGACATGTACCCTTATTGTTTTTACCCTTTCCTCTGAGATAATGTCTAGGCTGCATCTGTCTAATGGAAGTTGAAGCTATGCTGTTTCTCACATATTGCTATTCATTGGCAGGGACCGAGGAGGTATTTCCATTTTTCTATTTCCTTAGAGGACAGCAAGCTGACCACCTCTCTCTCTCTCTCTCTCTCTCTCTCTCTCTCTCTCTCTCTCTCTCTCTCTCTCTCTCTCTCTCACACACACACACTCACTCTCTCAGACGCACACACACTCTCTCTCTCTCTCTCTCCCTCTCTCTCTCTCACTCACACTCACTCTCTCGGACGCACACACACACACTCTCACTCTCTCTCGCTCGCTCTCTCTCTCACTCTCCCCCCCCCCTCTCTCTCTCATTCTCTCTCTCTCTGACACACACACACTCTCTCTCTCTCTCACTTTGACAGTTCTTTGACACATAAAATAGTTTCTTCCACCATATGGACAAGCCAGAAGTGAGTACAAGCTTGTGTGTGACGAATGATAAACATCAGCTGGTAAACATAAACCAAGGCTCGGTCTCCAGCTTTCAAATTCATAAATAAGCCGCAATGTCCCAACTACTGACGCGCTGTTCTGATTTGTAGATTATTTCCCCCAGACACTGTGTTCCCATATCAGCCATCCACACCCTGAGTAAGTTTGTACTGTAAGAGGAAGAAGCGGCCTGACATTCTGTGTGTGAATTAATTACGTCTCTTAGCCATTAGCCACGGGATGTTGACAGGAAATGAGCAGATGCAAACAGTTTCCAGAGTGGACTGAGACACCAACGACCCATGAGCTGAAATTATAGAGCTATGTACATGTCTGTGAGACAGAGCGTAATTAGGCACACACCCCACTAATGGGATTCACATCATGCTGATCAGTGCTATTCAGGTCAGTCCATATATTACGTGGCATTTATACTCTGTTCAGATTAAAAGGCACTCCGCTTATATTTCATGGTTAAAAAGATATTAATCTTCTGAACAATAACAGCGAATGAATATAGTCTGCCTCGGTGCAACAAACAAGTGCTTTTTTATTTATTCACACAATAAATGTCTGGCTCTAGTTAGGTTACGTGTAAAGCTCAGCGTCATCGCCAAATGGACATCATTTCGGTTTGTACAGTAATCAGAAACAGATTTGTAGCCTGTCATCAAAACAGAGAAGAGCTCTTATACACAGTGTAGAAACAACAGTAACGTTTTAGCGGACAGAACGGGTCTGCACCATTATTCAGGCGAGAAGAAGTATAAAGCTTGGATTGAAATGTTAGCTGAAGTGGAGGATCCTACAAAATTAAATGGATGACAATTGTCCTATTAAAACAGCTTAAGAATTTGTCAGTAATGTTATTCTTCTATAAATGACACCAGAAATAGAACCGAAATATTGCTTGAAACGTAGAAGGCAGCAGGGTGTCTTTGTGTAGAGTTGGAATGAACCGTATTAGTGATAGACAATTAAATAATAGTGTTTGTGTTATTATACATGCAGGATTGAAGTGTAGTTATATTGTTATAGCATAGTAGG